>NC_046377.1:19714547-19939547 GCF_011125445.2 Fundulus heteroclitus
CCTCTCTCGATAGAAGTGGATAAGAAAGGAGTCGTCAAACAGTGGAGTTTGGAGCTTTATCTTCAGGAAGTGTGATTACCGTATAAGGAAGTGGTTTCACACTAAAGCCCGGTTTATGCTTGACGTATCCGCGAGGTCCACGTTGCTCTTTTACGTCATTTTGCCTACAACGCCCCTCCGCCGGGCCATATGCTAACATTCTGCACACCAAGGAAAATTCCTGCGTGGATAATCCAGTACGGGAAAACATGGTGGACGAACAAGAGACAAAGGTTCTTGACTATAAACATCTTTATGAGTCAGCCCATAAAGATTGTGATCAACAAATTAACAATTCATGGGGAGAAATGGCTTCACTCTTAGAAGAAAGGAATAGGCTTTAAAATGTTGGAAATAAATGTGTTTTCTACTTTTAAGTGTAGTGGGGTGTAGTGCGCTTAGAGTAGCAGCACAATGCTGCCCTCTAGAGTCTAGGAGTCTAGGAGAATAGTGCAAAAACATAAATGCAGCAGTCGTTGTCTACACGTCTCATTTCCATGCAGAACATCAGGGTGAAATGCCTTTTTAACCTTCCAGATATTCGCTATGGAAGCACAACTGAAACATGCAGGCGCTGAAACTTAGCCTACAAAACCGATAACTGTAGGTTGATGCACCCAATTGTCTGCTAAATCTTAAATTATTCAACATGTGCATCCTGAGCCTTTGTCTATCTCACCAAAATTTTATTACAGTAACACATGGTGACAATAAAGATTCATGATATGTGAACAGGAATCGTTTTTGTGTCCTTGTTTAGGTTTTGTTTGCGTCGTGTTTTGCTGTTGGGGGGGCTGGTGTTTTTGGGACGAGGCCATTGAAGGGTCACAGGAAGTAAACTGCAGCAGGGTGGAAGTTGTGGAGCAGGAAAACCTGTTGATGAGCAGTTTGAGTGCTGATATTGTACTTCTTCTGATCATAAGACATTCTGCTCAAAGGTGTCCTGGATTCTCAAGGTTGGAGCATCAATGTAAACTGACACCACTGCAGGAACTATAAATACCCCACCCCCTACTTCCATAACCCGAGTAGGATTTCTGCAGAATGCCTCCTTTTCTCTCGTTCCTCCTCTTCATCTTCTGTCTCTGTTTTGTTCAGCTCTCTAAAGCTAATTCAAAAGGAGAGCGCTGTCTGAACAAAGCGCAACACGAACATGTGCTTCTTTCCCACAAAGACAGATACATATATCAGTCTCTTACCGTCTGCACCTGCTAAATGAATCTGTCTTCTAGCAGTTGCTGGCTGAAACTCAACAGTGACTCATGTTTGAATCTCCTTGTTCTCAAAAGATCAGCTGTTGTGGAAAAAAACCAAGGCTTTTTTTTTTTTTTTTTTTAAGGAAGCTTGATTCGCCCTCAAAGGAACTTAAACCCCTGATCAGTATGTATGGAGATGTACATCACCCTAAGTTGGTTTATTTATCAGCATGTATATCCATATTTATTCCTGTACGGCAGTGTTTATTGATGTATTAGATTCTTGATTAATCTTTACTTTAGGACATTTTCAGATAGATCCTTTTGTATTCATGAAAGAGGATCATCCTTCATATCAGAAAGAGGCTTTAAATGAGGAAAGATGATGCAATCGCAGAAAAAAAAACATATTTACCATGAACAATGAGTATAATACTTCTGCTACCTCGTAAACATTAAATTAATGAATTTGATAGCTTACTGTCACTAATACTCCATGCTAGGGGAACAAATGTACAGTTGTATCTTGTATTTGCTCTACAGCTTCATAATTCATCATGGTTTTCCTTCCAAATGTAAATTCTTATGGTTTGTTTGAAGACGCATGCTGTTTTTGATACTTTACTATGGACATTTATCGATAAAACCATGGATAGATTATTGATAAATAAAGTTGAAAATGGAGAAACAAGGTTTTTACCTGACAGCAACGTCATAGAAAAACAAGCTGTTACAAGTTGTTTGGTCATTTCCGCAGAGCTGAAAATAGTAATGGGATATACAATGTCCTAATCTAAGACAGAATGTAGGGATGCACCAGTAAATTGTTTGGTGACCAACTGGCTGGTCTAAATTCAGATTCAGAATTAGGGGGGGGGGGGTAATTTTGTGCAACACATAGCGCTTTTGGTCTCTGTGCAACCAAAGTAGCTTTTGTATTATTGTAATATGGCAAACTGCTACAGGACTTCTCTCAACAATGGTTTTCTTTTCGCCACTCATAAAGACATAATTTGTGGAGTCAATGGCTGATTGTGGTTCTGTGGACAACTTCTCCCACCTGAGCTGGGTAGCTGTGTAGCTCCTTCAGAGTTACATAGAGTGCGCTCCTTTCTTGGCCTTTCAGCTTAGACTGACAACCTTATCTTTGGTAGGTTTGCAGCTTTTCCATTCCCTGTCTATGTTCAGATGATGGATTAAACGTAGCTGTAGACCTGTCCCGACAATCAATTAATTGTACGACAAATTTTATTGACACGATTAATTAAAATAAACGCAATAATTTGTGTATGCATGCTTGCTCATTTCCCCTTGTTTCTGTTTCCTCTCTGAGGCGGGATAACGAAAGGTTTCAGTACGGTTCATTGGTGTTCTCGTTTCCTCAGTGTAGGAGGATCTGGCCAGAGTTTCCCACAGAAAACGGGGTAATCCTGGCGGTAAAATTAAAATTTAGACTGAAAGTTAAAGTTACAGCAACAGGCATCATGTCTGAAGCAGAGAGCTGATACCCGTGTCTGGTTCCTTCTACCGGACACCAGCAACCAGCAGCTTTGACTCATAATGAAGCATCCACACTCCTCCCAGCTATTATCTTCAGGCTGAAGCAATAAAAAAAAAACTATAAAAGAAGAGGGAGTCATTTCTAGTCAGAGTAATGGTGAGCAGTAAAATAAGAGAGGATGGAGGGAAGCTGAAGATGTGGAAATTGTTGGGAACCGTTCTGCTGCTGGTGTTGCCGTCAGAAGGAGCAGCGATGTAGGCGTAGAGGTTCCCCCACCCGACGGCAGAGGACGTTTCACCTGAGCTACAGTCACAGGCAAAGCGTCTGGAAAAAGACTGAAACCTGTGGCAGCCCTTTCTGCTAGCTTCTAGCTGCATCTGTATGACGATGATGATGATGTGAAAGATAATTTGTCAGGCGGCGCTGCCAAATGTACAGTGTTGGAGCTTCCCTGTCGAGCTAAGTTAAAGTTAACTAAAATAAGATACTACAGGAGATCTGCAAAGCCTGTTTATTTCTAATGTGCCACAAAAGACAGCGGTTATGTATAAACCCAGGAAACATGGCAGTAAAGGCAGATAAGGTGAATGTAGCTATTTAACGGAAGGTTTGGCAAAAATCTGTTTTTTTTTTCTTCCCCCTGTCATCATCTATATTTGTGTACACTGCAAAAACTGATCTAAAGATAAGTAAAATGTTCTTAAAATTTGTGTTTTAGTCCTAGATTTGAGCAGGTAAAATAATATTATCTGCCAATGGAATTAGAATTTTGACCCCTAAAATAATATAATTAGACATCCTGCGCTTGAAATAAGATGATGGAGATGGATTGTTCCTATTTTAAGTGCAAAAATCTTATTCCATTGGCAAATCATCTTATTTACCTACTCAAATCAAGGACAGATACACTCATTTGAAGAACATATTACTTATTTTTAGTTCCGTTTTTGCAGTGTAGTGCGCTGTAGCCGAACTGATGCAAAGCATACAGGCCTGAGGGGTTTAAAGTTGCAATGATTTTAATAAATAATAGGAATTAATCACATCTTAATTGGTTAATTGTCCTTTAAGTGTTTTATCATTTCTCCTTAAGAGGGTATGGGCAGAAAAGGAGTTCTTAAGTCCTTCAGAATGTCTGTTGCGATCCATGATATCGATGTTTTCAGACAGATGTTAGTACAGGTGTGGTGAGGCTCCATTTCCATTACCAGGGAAAGGCACATGGAGCCCAAGTGAGAATTGGAGAACGGAAACCAGGAAAGGGGATGAGAAAGAAACAGGAATCTGAATTAGCAGGAAAAATGGAGAAGCAGGTTATTGCAAACAGGCTTAAATGGGAGGCAACCGGACTTTGGCTCAGTACAGATAACTGAGAATTTGCACAGACCAGCTGGTTATTAAATGTGGCCCATCTAAACCCTTTTAAAGACAGAGTCAGATTTCTGCTCCGTGATGGACGGGCATGAAGGAAAAAAGGAAGTGGCCCGGGATGTCTTGCATCAAATGCTTTAAACTCTGCTCTAATGTTTGTTCTGAAGTGAAATCAGGCTTTTCAGAAGCAACGACGAGAGGAAAAGCTTCATCTGCAAACAGTTTGTGCCTTCACCTCGGGGATGGCGTCAAACAATCCAGGGTGACCTTACCTGTCCTCACCTCTTCTCCCATCCATCAGCTTCTCATTAATCTTCGGCACAGAAAAACACTGATATGCTCCTCTGATCCTTTCCGGTCATTTGGGGTTGATGCTACGGCATCAATGAGGAAACGGTCCATCAAAACGCCATGTTGGTTGTGCCTCTGTGAGAAAAGTAGATGGAGTTCATCTCCCCCATTTAACGGCAGGGTGGTGATCTCAGATAAAGCTACAAATCTTCTTTATTTTTTATATTTTTTGTATCTCTGACAACTTGCTGCATGATCTAAGTGGTTAAAATGGACTGCGATAGAGCTGCACGTCTTATTACAGAGACGGAACAAGTGGTGGTGATGCAGTGAGAGTAAAATACCTCACCGTGACCCAAATCAGCGGCTGAATCGGCTCATAGCTGTCCAAAGTGGTTTTAGTTCAAGTGACATTAAATAGATTAATTAGAACTGTTCCTTCTGTTGTCTTTTAACAATCTGATTGAGTTCTTGTGCCTTCTAGGCCTTCCGTCCAGTGGATGTAGTCATAATAAGTTGAGACAGCAAAGGATCTAATAGCAGAAGCATCATTATTGGCTGTAAATTCATGGTTTCAAGTGTTGAAACATGTAAAATGTCTCATACTAATTGACATTAATGAGACATTTATGCAGTTATATAGTCTCAAATAAAGCAAAATGTAAGTTTGTGGATGTTTGGTTGAATTTTACCGCTTTCCCTGCCTTCCTGTTTGTATGTAGCGTGGGCTTTTAATAGCATTTTAACTTAATATTTTTTTATGTTAATTTCATTTTCAAACATCTGAAAACTAGACTGAAATCAGCACCTGTAAATACTGATGCCAATGTATTAGAATGATAAATGGCGGTTGCTTTAAACCTAATTGATGGAATGACATATTTAAGAGGCGCTGCTTTTGTTGGAAAATACCAACTTTGCAATCAGTCACGGTTCTGACTCCTTAAAATGTATTGCTCCTTCCTCCTGCGGTGTGTTATTTATTTATTTATTTATTTTATTTCAGCCTGCCATTATGCTCCTTTCAAGTCTAATGTCAAACCGTTTTAGCTTCACCTCTTGTCCTCTGCCATTTAACTTCAGACTTTTATGCTTCAGCACAGATCACTGGCTCCTAAATAAGTGTCAAAAAGCACATTTTTCTGCCTTCATGCAGGTTAAAAAATAGTAGATGTTTTATCATAAAGTGGGTATAGCCATGAGACCTCTTTTTAAATCAGCCTTTTTTGTATGGAGGTTGCATATCGGGTTTATGTAAAGCTGCATTTTTTTATTATTTTTTAAAGTTCTGCATGCGGCGGGATGTTCATCAGACCGTTGCATAAGAGTTATGAAAACACGGCTCATTTGATCAACGCTGTTGGGAGGACGTGAAGTGAAACACACAAGTAAACACTCTCGGCTCGTGTTGCTTTTAAGGTTTTCTCGAGCGGAGCGGCTCTGTCTGCAGAAAAGTAATTGTGAAATTAGTTTAACAAGTGCTTTTGGCTTTCATCCATTTTTGACTCCCGAGTACGAAGGGTATGTACATGAAGCTCTGAAGGAGGGAAAGACTTCATTAAAAGAGGAGGCTTTGCCTATCGATGTCTGCGCTGGTGTACGTTGTCTCAGTTTATATGTGAAGTGGAAATATAAGACTGTGTTTTTCTAATAAATCAGCTGTGCAAATCTATTAATATAATGAGTGCAGACCTGAGGATAAATCGAGTTTTCAACAACCCTGAGGTAAAGGATGTTGTCTTGAGAGAAAGTAGGTTGGTTTGACTACAGCTTCCTTATATCCCATGTCGATGTGCCCCTGGGCAAGGCACTTAACCTCAAGCTGCCTACAGATGTATGCATCCGTGTGTGTTAGTGAGTGTGATTGGGTAAATGTAGGTCTTTGAGCAGTCAGCTGTATAAATTCAGTACATTTAACTTTTAGTAACCGGTGAAGACGATTCAGTCCAGGTTTGACTTCTTTAAGAACTGGAGTTGGGAAAAATCTGCCTTTTTTTTTTTCTTCTAAACAGAATATTTCGCAAAACAGAAACTTTTTTTTTTTTTTTTTTTACAAATCTCCATTCATTGAAGAAATAACCGCTTCAGCGTTAATCAATGCAGATGTTAAACATCCTGTTCACTATAGCTCCTAATCAGATAATTATGGCATTTCTTTTTTTTTTTTTTTTTCTAAAACTGATATTTAAAATGGTTGTATCTCTTGAGAGATGCTTATCTCATATCCTGTCAGAAACAAACTTCTTGGTTGGATAACAATCATTATACATTCAAACCTGCCAGGGGTGTCTAACTGTAGGTTGTTAAGATTGATGTCTTTAAAAATAGGTTTCTACATGAGGAATTTGACTTTGGTTACGATGCTAACAGCATCCAGACATTAGGTATGATTATATGAGCAGCAGTGCTGTATGTAGCTGTTGCGGATGTTGCACCCCCTGTTGGAATAAAGCTGGATATCATCTTTTTAGCTGAACTGAATGTGAAAATCATCAAACCGTCCATTCATGTTCTGTCTCTTCTCCAGGACTCGCTTATAGGGCCCATTTCCAGCCAAAGCAGAGCGCCACTGTGCTCCTCTCCTGCTACCTTCGCCACTTCATCTGGCGGTTCTCTTAAAGTCTTCTTGAGCCGTTAAATCCTGCAGGTCCTGAGCCTGAAGCCGGGCCTCCGTCCTGTGGGACAAACTGGAATGGATTCATTCTTTAAATGGAGAGAAGTAACTACTCTTCTCACTAAGCTACAGTAGATTACTGATTCTTTAAAAAGCTGTTTTTAAATGGTGAAATTAAAACTATCAGAGACAAATTTTAAATTTCTGTTGTGCGCTTAATGAATCCTTACCCTCTTGATTGTGTGTTTCTTTGCGGTGTGGCTCCCCTCGTTGCGATCGGCACAAACTCATATTTCCAACCTGCTTATGGAACATGTCCTCATTTTCCTCCAGGACCGGTTTGATTACTGTTATCATAGTTACCCCACATCATGTAATCGTAACATGTGGAAAATAAGAATGAGCTGTGTAATTTTGTACTGTTCAGCGTGTCCAATAAATAAAGTGTCGTGAAAACTGTTTTCAAACATTTTACTAAATCATTTCTTCCTTCTTACCAAGGCTCATTTAATTACAAAATAGCTTTTTTTGTCATTATGTTCCCAGTTTCTCTTGATGCTTAGTGACTCTACGTGCCTCTCTTCCCCAAACAAACTCGGCATTTTGCTTACAAGGACACCTTATAACTCTGTTTATAATGTGTTTTATCAGGCAGAGCTCTCCTGTAGATTTGTCTTGGGAAATCAGAGCTGCTTCAGCTTCCTGCAAGTGTCGCAAAGCATTAAAGCTGGAGCGTGATGATTTTTGAATTAATTTGCCCTGTTTAGCATCACATAGCATGCAATGAGACTTTTTGCGCATAGGCAACCTGAACGCACCCCAACTCCAGCTGCTGCTGCTTATGGATTTCAACCGACACCTTCTGAGCTGGGATAATTGCAGGAAATGTACGGGCTGGCCCTTTAAGCATCATATTGTCTATTACAACTACAACCTTAAATAAATGTTATTGCAATTTATTTTTAGCTCAATAACTGGAAGCAAACAATAACTAATGATGCAGGTTGTAACCAGGAATATTTTGTGTTTATTCATAAATCGCAAAGATATTATTAACCAGAAGAGCAACCATGAAGGCCATTGTAACTTGGAGGAGGTACCGAGATTCTAAGCTCAGGTGGAAAAATCTGGTGCCAGGATAACCATAAGTTTTGGACTTTAAATGAGCTGAACTTTGAATTTTGCAATCAAAGTGCTTCAACTCTAAAGCCACATTCACTGAGACCCACGCAAACGACCACACTGTAAACAACAAAGCACACCTCAGTGGCCAGCTTGGGTCTACGTGCGTTGCCTGAAGGCAAATCAATGAGATGAGACTTTTTACTTTCATTGTGAGCTTCAGCATCAGCCTCTAAAAATATGCATCGAGTAAAGCCATCGAGAACAGTGAAAGTCCTCCTACAGGCCAGAAATATTTCTGGAATGCAGGATTTGCATCCATGGCACCTGAAATACCATTTTCTACCATATAATGCATCCAAGTAGTAATTTGCAACTGTGATATTTAAATATTATTGAGCTCTGTATTTTCATATTAAAAGTGAATTGCCACATTATTTGACTTTTTTACACGTCCGTAGCTCACTCTGCTTGCATACAAAGTTTTTATTTAAGATTATCACGTCCAGGCGGCGTATTGGTTATTATTTTGGTGTTTTATGCTTTGTTGTTGCTCGATTTATTAGTAAATAAAGCCTTTTGTGTTTATTTTTAATAACAGCGGAAGTACCACACTGTGCATGCA
Source organism: Fundulus heteroclitus (assembly GCF_011125445.2). Lineage (NCBI taxonomy): Eukaryota > Metazoa > Chordata > Actinopteri > Cyprinodontiformes > Fundulidae > Fundulus > Fundulus heteroclitus. Next base: position 19,723,307 of record NC_046377.1, read on the forward strand.
CAGCATGGGTTAAAACTAGGAAGTGGCTAACAGCTATTAGCATCTCCCAGTGAAACAATGACGAATGGTCCAGTGGGGAAAATTTATATATATATATATATATATATATATATATATATATATATATATATATATATATATATATATATATATATATATATATATTCCAAGGAGAATACAGTGTGAACGTTGATGTTCACTGAAGCGGACGCTAAACCTGCCGATTGTTCAGATGTGACCCCTGAGTAAATGTTCTGATATGAGGCTCTTAAAATTGCTATAAATGGGGATATTTAATTAATAATGGTTGGTCTTTGATCACGCCACGCTGCCGCTTTACAGCAAAGCATTGCAGAGGGTAAGGCTCAGTCTGGCATTATTTAATTATGATTTGTTAATTAAGCACACTGGCATTGTGGTATTTCTCCAATACTGCCGCTAGATGGCGCCACGTCTGTTTATATCTGGTCACTGTGCATGTTGTGGGGCTATATTTTGCCTCAAAAAGGACCGTGAAAACGCTATCAGGATGGACGCTTGGTGTATATTACCTTATTTTATGATGATCAAACGGGTTTTGGTCTTACTTTTTCTTAAGCATATAATGTGGCTGTATACGTTTAAGTCCCGATAAAGGAAATTGAATATAAAACAGTTTAAGGGGTAAGAAAACTATTACAAACCACTGTACAGTTTTTAGAAATATGAGATTATTTTTCTCAATCCTAACTTTCAAATGGAGTTATGATAGCTTTTCATTATTAATTCTCCAGTTTTCAGCTGTAAAACGGAGGACCTGTGGGATCCTGTATATTAATAATCATCTCCAGTGATTAGGTTTATGACTGACTGATATCGACTTTGTAATGATGACTCAGAATTGACCTTAATCCTTGTAATAGACTTCCATCGATCACAAAGCCCATCGATCATGAACTAATTACAATATTTGTTGTGATATTTATCATGTAATCGAGACAAAGCCAGTTTTCTTAGACAAGCTTTCTATCACATAAAATGAAAAATATATAAACAGCTTTTAAATAGGTGTCACATTGGATGTTTTTTTTTTATAATAGTTGTTTTATCTTGGAGGTATCTTGGTAGAGAGATTTAATCTCTTTTGTGTGAAAGTCTCCACAACTAGATATCAATCCTGCCTGGGCTTGGTCCTGGAAATGTCATATTTCTCCTCCCGTGGCCTTTTACTTTTTCTGAGCAACAACTCCAACACGAATGGTGATGAGCCTGTCGCAGCGACACAGTCAGCCTACATCACGCTGAGGCTGAGCGGCTGAATCAGTGGCCCAGGAGGTGAATAATTCAGGTGATGAGATGTAGACCTTCAGCTCTGAGACCAGGCCAAGGCTAACATTCATTTAGACCTGTCAGGCTCCATTCAGCCATGCAGTTCTCTTACAAGCAGCTCCCTGCTTCTCTTTGCTGCCTTTCATTGCAGGCTGAGAGCTTATTAAATTGTTATATTTTTGCTTTCTCACCTTCCGACGCGCGACCTTACCTCCTCAAGGGCTGCATTGTACAAAGAGCCAATCTTTCCCTCGAGTTTTGCTCTGAGTCGGACTTGGACCGCAAAGTGATGAAGGATCAAAATGCATAAGGGAATTTCTGTCTCCAGCTAAGCTTGTACTTTGTTTTACCCTCAGGTCGAGTCTCTCGCTGTGTGCACTTTGCTTTCAACAAAATGACACACCCGTCATAGCTGCTGGTTTTCAGAAAAACATCAGCATTTAGATCTACATTTTTCTTTTGGCATTTCTTTAGTTTAGAGGGTAGATAAAGTGAATATTTGCCTCACATTCAAGCCATTTTGTTCATTGTAGAAATAATTGAGTGGGTTCATCCTGTAAAGAGACATCCTGTGCTTTGTATGAGGAGATGCAAGCTAACAGTAAGTTTAGCTAGCAGCTTTATCGGTTTTTATATTCAGGAAAGAGACAAATTTTAAAACAGTGAGTCAGGAGGACTTTTTTATAGGGAGGGAAATTAACGAGTACACAAAGTTTAAGATGGCAGGAGCTATCAGGAAAAAGTGGGACGCCAGCACACAAAGATAATGTTGACAGTAGCTCAACAGTTTCCTTTCTTAAAAGTGACACATTTAAACAAAGAAGCACTGAGCTTGGAATTCTTTCTATGGGAATAAATAAATTACACTGCAAAAAGGGGGACTAAAAGGAAGTGAAGTTTTCTTTAAATGAGTGTATTTGTCCTTGACAAGAGCAGGTAAATGAAATGATTTATGGAATGAGTTATTTGACTCCTAAAATAGGATAATTAGATATACTGCACCTGTTATTATTTTTATTTTAAGTAAGATAATCTTTTCCAATTGGCAGATAATCTTATTTACCTGCTTAAATCAAGGACAAGTAACTAATTAAAATAAGATTTTACTTATTTTTAGGTCCCTATTTGTAGTTTAATGCTAGGAAAAGTTCCATTGTTGGCTTTACCCTGGAAAGAGATGCAACTAAATACCGGAGCCTTGAGCCAGGAGTACCTTCTATGGTATGTAAATTAAATGCCCTGTTAATGGCTTCAAACTGTAAAACAAACAACTGCTGCCATTAAATTATGTTGATGACAGCAGTAGCTCTGCACAGGTCTTCCCTCAGACAAAAGGAAGAGCCAAATGCAGAAGTGCTGAGTCAGCAGTACTTTATGTATTGATGACATGTTTAATGAGAAACCTGACAAATAGTTGTAACTTCTCTCATAAGAAGTGCTAATTATGTCATTTTATCATGCCTTTTATCTTTTCTGTGGTTGTGGGCTTTTGTTTGGGTTTTTTTATTCTTTTTTAATTGGCAATTTTTTTAATTTTATTGTATGCCTTAATAAATCCACTTTTAGTAACAGCATGGCAGATGAAACCAGATGTAGTTTGCATGTATTTAGTAGATTGTATTTAATATTTGATACAGTATAAACTGTGTTCTGGTTTGAAGAAAAACACATTTGACCCTTATTAGCCGTCATGTTTCAGCTTCACGCTCCTGCACGGCATCAGGCAGATTTCATCAGTTGTTTTACGATCCATCCTTTTTTCTGTCTTTTCAGTTTAAGCCATTTTTTGTTGGTAGTTTTATTAAAAAAAAAACACACACACACATTCATGGCCATATCCTGAGAGAACATGTGCTGTAAAGTATGCCAAGGTTTTAAATGTTTAATGTCTCAGAATCATGTACCATAAGAAAAACAAATGCAGCCGTCCACAGTGGATGTTATTAAAGCTTTCTGTCAGCAGCAGAGAAGAGTGATGGACTGAGCCGAGTGGGATTTTTTTTTTTTTTTTTCTCAAGATGGAAAAAGGCAGTTCTTATGATTTGATTGACGGGCGGTGCAAAGGAGAGGTTATTGTCAAAACTTCCTCAGAGTTGTCAAATGTATGGAGAAAAAGACGGCCGAGTTTCCAAGGCAGAAGTTATGAGTTGTTTCAGTGAGGGACATATAGGAGAAACCTATAAAACGGGGAAAAGACTTGGCAACTGCCCCTTTCAACGGATCAAACCTGCTTTTAACACTCAACCTTGATTACAGTTCTCCTTGGTTTCCATTTATGTGTTTGCTCTGCTCCAATCAGCTTTTTCATACCTGTTGGTTATTTTTAGGCATGAGAAAGCAAAGCGTTGTTGGAACGTCACCAAAGACACAACAGTCACAAAGTAATTTGTCTGAGTTAAAGGGATGGAGGGTCTGAGGCCAAGAAGGTGTTAATGGTTTATCAGCCTGTGGCCACGAATCTAACAAGTAAGTGACAGCAAGCAGGTTAAGATGGATGATCAGAGTTCCTTCTTCAGGGGACTTGCACCCAGATTTAAAGGAGTTTTAATGTTGGATATCCTTACTGAAGCTACCGCAACTCGAACCCGGGTCCCCAGGTTCAAAGATGCAGACTCAGACCACTACAACGCCAGAGAGGGACACACTAGAAGCATTTTGCAATGAAGATCTGATTTATTACGGGAAAAAAGCTATCTAAACCAAACTGGCCATGTGTTTAAAAAAAAAGTTATTGTGCTTTTTTTTTTTTTTGGTTCAACTTAACAAAATGCATCCGACCCTGATTACTGTCTGGCCTGTAGAATAAAAAAAAAATGCGTAAATAGGACCTATCTGGCAACATGAAGTAGGCCTAGAGCTCATTGTGTTTATTTGTGTGGTGAAAATGTTTAGTGTTTTCGATTGGAATGCCTTTCCCTAATGTAGATAGAGATATATAACGTATCAGTGTTCAAGGTCTTTGTTTTCATGTCCTTGTCAACGTGGAAATGAAACTTGTGCCTCTGGGCCCGCAGCATGCCTAAAGCACGAGAGAACAGGGAGTAAAGAATAGAGGCAGGTATGAAGTATAGATGTATAAAGATAAAAGGGCATGCATAAATACCTGCTGATAGTGTTTCATATGTTTTGTTTGTGAAAACGAACAAAGAGTTACGTGTAAGGTTTGCATTAAAGCATGTTCAGGTAGTCTGCAGGCAGCCTCCTCGTAATTAGCGCCCTCTAGAGGGGCCTCGCATGCAGCTGACTTATATGGTAGAGGCTGAGGATGCCCCAGGATCAAATGTAGAAACCTTAAATCATCTTTGAGGAAACTCCTTTGCTGCTGAGCATAAAAAATCAAGGTAATCCATCAGGTTAGAACTGTTTTAAAACCTTTTTGAGTTAATTTTTCTTGCAGACAGATGGAGTGATGGATGGGCCATTGAGCCAAAACCACTTTTCTCACTCTGCAGGACAGTAAGGATACAAAAAGATAAGACAGGTGGACGAGTAAACATATGGATGGATGGATACAATATTTACACATTGGGACAGAGATACATTTCTGGAAATACTTCCTCCTATTCTACTATCTTTCTGCATTCTCATCCACACCTAGAAAGTACTTAAATAATTTTCCTGAGTCTGTCAGAACCTGGAAATGGAACATGATCCACCAGCTCTTTACATTTTTTTTCTTTTTTTTTTAAACATTCTTTGATTTATCTGCAATCATAGGTAGCAGGAATATCTCAGTCCAAAGTAAGTGAGCTATTCTGAAAGTCAAAACAGCATTCCTCATTCCTCCATATTCTTCTGTTTTGATTGCATGAAAAAAAAAAATGATGCTGATGCATCTGTGAGAGAATCCTCCTCGTCTTCTTCTTGTGCGTGGCATATCTCCTGCAGGGATTGTGGGGAGCTCAGATTGATCTGCGGCTCATGCTGTGTGGTCAGCCCCACAGGAAATGTTTGTGTAATGGCTTCTATATGAGTGCTGTCAAAGCAGATGAGGATCCAGCGCTCTCGGCAGCCGGTGTGAACAGTGTGCCGACAAGCATCAGCAGGGAACGCTGAGCCCCCGTTTAACCCCTTCCGCTTTTTTTTCCCTCTTTTATCTGCTGTTGTCATTAATACAGAATGACTGCGTTTTTTTGGCTGTGATGACTCGGGATTCAGAGGACATGATGTTGACCTTTAAATATAAATATCAGCGATATTTAGAGTGTACTTCTGGACAGAGACTTGGAAATATACTCATTGCTCTTGACCTTTTTCACATTTTCATCAAACTTCAATGACTTTAGTGATTTTATGTCATATGCCAACATAAGGTTTTGCAGGACTATAAAGTTGAAGAGCATTTCTTTTCATTTTGTGTTACAAATAGAAATCAGAAACTTATGGAATACATGTTTTCCCCTCCTCTTCACTCTTACGGCCCTTAATTAAAATGTATCTTCAGAAGTCTTTATTGTGTTTGAAGCAAACCTGGGACGTTTGGAGAAAAATGCATCACCTTAAAAACTGTGTACCTACGGTAAAACATGGTGATGGCATCATGCTGTGGGAGGGGGGGATTTTTCTTGCTTTTGTGGTTCCAAATCTGTTTACGGATAAACAAACCTTTACTTGGATCAAATAAAATCCAGCAGCTAGGAAACACCATAAAAAAGATGGACAGTGGGTGCTGAGGACAAGGGTCTTTGTCCTCTGATTTAGGATGCAAACAGAATTGTAGAAGTTGTTGATCTGGTCTGATAAGACAGAAATAAAGTTTTTGGCCTTAGTATACGTGTTTGGAAAAAAGTTAAGTTACACATTACCCTTAATATACTTAGTGGTAGCAATATCAGGCTGTGTGATAGCCTTCTCTCTGGCAGGGATGGGGAAGCTGGTAAAGCGTATAGGAAGATGGATGAAGCTAAATACAGGACGAAAGTTAATTGAGATAATTGAGACTGGGGTGGAGGTTCACCTTCCAGGTGGGCAACAATCTTAAAGGAGCAATAAGTGATATTTCACCACTAGGTGGTGCTTAGGCACTGTCTGTAGACCAAAACAAGATGTGTGACAGGCCACGCCTCCAGCTGCCACCTGGCCCCTCCTTTCCCTTCTCACGCTTCGCCTCCTGCGCATATTTGCAAAGGATAAAAACAGCAAAACAGCCTCACCTCACAGCACTTTCAATCGTCTTGTTAAGAGGGCTGGACGATGTAGAAAAAAAGCATATTGATAAAATAGAAATCATATTGATCCATATCGATAATTAGCAACAAATTCAAAACATATATTTCAAGTGAAGCCCTGGACATTTTATGCTGTTGCTCATTTACCTGTCTTTAGATACAGAACACACAAACACTGAATTCAAACTCAACCAACGTTTTACCAAAACTGCAAGTTTTAAAAAAAGAGCTCTTTGAACTCTTTGAGCTCTTTGAAGGGGGTGGAGCTTGGTGACGGAGCGTTCCTGGGTCTGCCTTTGTGGTTGGTTGGGAGGGTATAATGACTGTAATATTAATCTATATGGATAGAATGCAAAAGGAAGGAAATTTGTTATTCTATTGAACTTTTTATTGATCCTGTTTTTCTGTCATCGATATACGTCTATCGATCAATATATATTGACATTGAGTTATCATCCAGCCCTACTTGTTACTGAAAAGTGTTATATAAACTTAAGGAAAACTAAAGGAACATTTCTAGTAAAGAAGTAACTCATACCTTTATTATGCTGCTAGAAAGAGAACATTTTGAACTGCTGAGGTGCTCGCATGTACGCACGGCAAGAGAACAATATAGAGATGTAGTGTGTCGTCATACCATAACCCTCTGAAATATTACCTGTAGTTCTTCACATCACTATTTTTTTTAGTTCTTCTAAAATAATGACATTTATTTTATTGCTTGTTCAACCATACAGCCTGAGCTACAATGGATCGCCTTGGATAAAAGCATATTCATGTGTTAGAATGGTCTGGTCAAAGTCCAGGCCTAAATCTAATTGAGAATATGTGACAACACTCATAAATTGTCACTCATATGCTCTCCATGACTGAGCTTTAGTGATTTTGCAAAGAAGAAAAAGTGAAGCTGGTGGAGACGAATCCTTGGAGCTGGAAATGCAACCAAAGGCTGTTCTACAAAGTACTCATAAAGGGTTAAATACAAATGCAAGCCGCACTTTTCTTATTTCTGTTGGTAAAAACAGTTTGAAAATCATATGTAATCCCTCCACTTTAGGTATTTGTGGTCTAGTACATGAACTCAAAATAAGGTGCCTTTTAAGTTTGCGGTTGTAAACTGCGCAGATTCCCTCGTCCTTGAAGCTCAGCTGCTCCCTGGCTGAGAATCGTTCTCAGAGTGAAATGAAGACGTAAAAACACTTATAGGAACCAGTGTTTCCCCTGTCGGCCTCTTATCTCTAGTCCTTCTCATCTGAGATGCATCCACATCTCTCAGACTTCTTTTTAAACACTCCTCCCTTGATATTTGGACTCCTTCATCTTGCTATCCTCCGTCTGTTTCCTGTCTGTTCGGAGATGACGGTAATATGCCTGTGCAGTCGAAGCTGCACTTGCTCTTCATGCTCTGTTACTCCACGTTCGCTCGTTGACGCGGAGATGCCGTTTTATCGTGTGTGTGGGTTTGCATGCGTGCTTAAAAAGGGACTTGGTCTTCATTTGCATCCTCAGGATCTTTACCCAGACTCCTGAGATGCTTTACTTCCAGAACCGACTGTGGTGTCGGCTTTCCGTACCGTTGGCAGTCAACGTGAGCCTTTTCCTGCTTGGTGGGGGGGAAAAAAGCAACATATGGTAAGTAAAAAGCAGCTGAGGTTAAATGAGGCTGAGTGGCGTTTTTGTTTTGTCAAACTTGTCCTTCCAGCATAATTCATGGCTTGCAAAATCTAGGACATAATCTTCCACTCATGTCAGTCTCAGAAGCATTGCAAAGGGAAGAGTTACAAAAACGGGTGGCTTTCCAATCCTCACTTCCTGTTTCTTTACGCCGCAGGAGTAAAGTTGCCTTTATCAATGTTAGTACCTGGGCGTCATGCCAGAAATAACCAAAAAAAAGGGCAAAACACTTTAGCTACAGCTTTTCCTTTTGCCAATACAGAGGTTATTAATATCTGTTTATGTTAGGGCTGTAATAGAGGCACAAAATAAGTCATGGTTTCATGAATCTCCCAAATGGTGACAAACATGTTTAATCTTCCTTAACCTGCCACTAGTGACAACAGTCAGACATGACGAGCATGAGCCTCTCTAGTATTGCCGTTTGTTTTGGTAAATTTAGGCCTAACACGCAAAGTCGGACTGTACAGAACCGGACAACTTCCAGTACAAAATCGTCCGTAAAATCCTAGAAACTCTTAAACAGTTTATTCTGAGTTGTGTGTTTCGCTAACCTGACGCCGCCAGATAGATTTGCTCCGCATATCCATCTGGAAACCTTCTGTTGAAGTAATTTTGGGAAGGGGCGAAAATACTGGTTAGCTGATTGGCCTATGTTGGTGATAGACGGGCCAAATGAACCAATCAGATCAACGAAGCATATGACGTACTTGTCAACATGCTTCGACGACGAAAACACAACCACAAGCCATGCTACTCTTGCTGCTGCAGGTAAAGGCTTGTTAGCTTAGCAGAGAAATACTCTGTAATTCCGATAAAACTTGCTCGATAGCCACGCTAACGCTAGTTTCATCGGCTGAAGCCGCCATGTTCTTTAGACTGAACTGTCGCGTCTTCTCGTTGCGTCACACCTCAACCCGCCTCAAAGCCAAAGCTGATTGGACGTTCGTTTGGTGAACGGCTCCAAATTTTCTTTAACGGAGAGTAGCCAGACTGATCTGCGAGTGAAACCTTGAAAGCTCGCGAGATCAGGATGGTCTCACGAGGCTAGTGTTTCGCCTCTTTCAAATCAAATCTCCTGCAATCTTTTTTTTTTTTTTTTTTTTTTTTTTTTTTTTTTTTTTACCAGAACGCATCATGTAGCGCTTGATGATTGCAATAGAGAAATCATGAATTAATTTTAAATAAACAAAAATACTGATGGTCATTTCCAAAGCTAGATACATTTGTGTTAAATATTAGTTTACCTCAAGTGGAAAAAAAGGGTCCTGATTAATGTCCAAAAGCAAAGAAAGGTCATCTGAAGAAAGAAAATCCTTGATTACATGTGATGGAGATCGCTCCAGCCCTAGTTGAAGTCAAATCAAGGGGTATAAACTGTAGACGTAATTTAATTTACCAACATTAGAAGTAAGGGTATTGAAACTTGAGGCTAATTGAAATAGAGGCTTCAATTAGCTGGAGGGCATCAAAATTGGGGCTTGAATGACGGAACAAAGGTCAAGTGATGAGTCTAGATCCATCATGGATCATCAGAGCTAACAGCAGTGGATGAAGTGATGCAGATCTGATGCCTTGTGACTATTGTAGAGGTGGGAGAGCCGTGAGGGTCTGCAGCTGCTTCTGATGATCACTTCATGCTCTAAATTCAGGCTGGATGGTGGACTGGTACACCGAGGAGGCATAAGTAACACCAGTTTCAGGATATTTAATTATACATTTTTAAACCAAAACTGTAGCCTGGTTTAATTGGTTTCATATAAAACAAAACAATTAATCCTAACCTGGCTCAAATATCACATATTTATTACAGGTATTGTGTTTTCTAGGATACTTTTTTTATTATTTATATTTTTATACATCAAGCCAAAAAAAAATACATAAAAACCCACTGCATTTAGTTCTTTTTAATCTTTATAGTGCAGAATATTATACCCCTTTTCATGTTGCTCTTTCTAGATTAACACAAGTCTAACAAGTTATTTAGTTTGTCTATTAGTCTTGTAAGAAAGGGAAAGGAGTATTTCAGTCAGGAATCTGCAATGTGCAGCAACAGGTGGGAGAGGGGCAGTGCTGATTTAATGAAAGTGTTCCGCAGCCAGAGAAAACTTATTTATCAGCTGGCTGTGAAACCTTGGAACAAATAAAACAACTTGGGACCCAAAAAAATGTGGATAGCAGTGGTAGTTTGTCTATAGGGGGCGCTCAGGTGCAATCCCCATTTAAATTGCATATAAAATGTAGACACAGTAAACATAAATAAAAAAAAAGTAATTATCACATTATTTCTTTTATAAAATATTAGATTTTCCATTTTAGGTTTAATTGAGGTTTTTAATTTTCTTTTTTATTCATGTCTATGTTCATATTTTTAATGCCGCCAGCCCGATGAGTTTATGCATTCTTTTAAACTCTCATCCCATGTGACTTTATGCTGGTCTCTAATTGGTTGCTTGAAGATTCTACTTTGCCAATCAGCGTGTTTTGTGTCATTTTTCATTCAATTAGATGAAAGGGAGCCTATTCTTCTTCCTTTTAAACAAGTTAGGAAACTAAATTTCTGTGGTTTAAACAGGACAAGGTTCCTTTAAAATGGTGAATAATGATGCTTTTTAATGTGGACCTAAAGTGACGTTAGCCATTTCAAGAGGGAATAGATGTTGGAGTTTCCTAATTTTCAAGCGAAATAAAAAATACTTTTTAATATTTTAAAGAAAAATATCTATATGTTTATATTTTTTTCTCATGACTTATGTTTTTTCCATAATAAACATGCTGGGTTGCTGACGGTGCTTAAGCATTTAGCTCCTCCTCTGTTATAGTTTTTTAACCTTTAATTATATAGAATTGAAACAAATAATCCATGGGTTTAAGTAGATTTGAGATTATATGTCTCCATAACTATTTTTTTATAAACGTCAAAAATAAACAAACTGATATGCAATGGTTAAGTTTTGTTGCTAATATAAAATGTAAATAGATTGGGACTCAATATTATGTATAGCAAATTATACAAAACAATGGTGTTTATTGTTGTGAAGTGACCTGGAGCCTTTGGTTTCCCGTGGTTTTTCGTGCCCTTTGTCATGTAAATAATATTTCCAATAAAAATGTTTTCTTTATATGCCAAAGCGTTAAAACAGCAACTGCCAAATCGTCAAATCTGGTGAAAGTTGTAAATAACTTTAGGAACCCTTTTTAAACACATTCCGACCACAACTGTTTTATTTCCATTAATTCCATTATTTTCACCGCCTGATGCTGTAAACGATGAGTATTTTAAGAAGAAGTGGACAAACATTTCACAGACCAGCTGATATATTTTAAAGTGCAGTTATCTGCATATGTTGACGGGAACTAAAAGTGCATTTGGATGTGCTGTTATCAACACCGAACGGCCATGTGGAGTGTTTTTCTGAAATGACAACAACAATAACAACAACACAGACTGCAATGTTGCACAGCAGATAAGCGTTGAAGAGTTTTCTCCGTCTCAGTCGTAAAACCTCCTGCAGAGCTCATGGTGGTTGTTGAGATGAGCAAATCTAGTCCCTTCACATTAGAAACAAGACGTATGCATCGTGAGCTGTGTCCTGAACCGACTGCATTTCCCGCGGTTTCATAAACCTGGCCGATTTCACTCTGTTGCATATCACTGTATAAGAAAAAAAAAGCATGTATTACTATTCATTCGCTTCGCAACAAACGTCAAACTTTTCACGACTCATTTAAGTGTGTGTTTTGATGCAATCTCCATTCGGTCTCGTCGGCAGCAGGGTGCCGTTCATCCTCCACCTTCAACTGTGTGAAATAGCCCCTCAAATAACATATAATGGTGATCCATCTGCCAGCTGAGCAGAGAATTACAACCTAGAAGGCTTTAATGAGATTAAACACCACGCCTTTAAAATAACCCTGCATGTCACTGTGTCCTGTACTCCGCTGGCGGAAGCTAATTGGTTGATATCGGTCCATTTTGCTCTGGGCCGGATCTCCCGGCTGAATGTTACAGGTATTTCTCTTTGTTCAGCTCCGTCTGGATGGTTGGACCCGTTCAGATAATGGCGCACCGTAATGGCTCCTCGGCGGGGCATCAAAGATGGTCCAACAGGACACTTAAAAAATCTTGTGTCATTTGGTACGGATCACAAGTAGCCCAAAAAAATAAATAAATAACACAAGATAAAAGTGCTCTGGTCATGAAGATGTTTAGATCAGCCCAAATAAGAAGCGTCTACACTACAGTATTTGGTATAAACTGCAAAAACCTTTTTTTTAATCAAACGCAAACGCCAGAGAACACAAACAGTGTTGTGAATAAGATGGTGATCTAAATGTGATTAAAACGTACAGTGCCTTGCAAAGGTATTTAACTACAAATGTCATAACATAAAATGGTGGAAAATTGTGCAGCAGAATAATAATAATAATGTTCCAAAACCTTAATTTCTGTTTAGCCCCTTTTACTCTGACGTCTCTAAATAAAATCCAGTGCAACCAACAGGATCCACTTGGCTTTAATGTAATCGTACTATAATACAGCTTCTCTGTGAAGACTTCAGAGGTTTGTTCAGGAACATTAGTGAACACACAGGCCATGTGGGCGACTCAGTAGACGTGTGAAAGAAGGTTCTCCAATTAGGTGAGACTAAAATGAATGAAATTGTCTCCTTGTGTGCGAAATCCGGTGTGGAGAAGGAAATCACATCAGAAAAGCTAATCTCCACTGTGAAGCATAGTGGTGGCTGCATCATGGTTTGGGAATTTTCAGCAGGAACAGGACAGATTTTATTTATTGCAGTAGAAAAGATGGTTTGTGTGATGGAGCTGCAGCTTCCCAGTACAATTTCAGTAAATGCAGTGAAAGGGCGCTGAATGCAAATCCTCACCACCCGTTTCTGACTTTTATTTATGTAAAACCATTTTTTTTCTCCTTAGTACGTTTTTCGTGTTGATCAATCGCATACGTTCATGATTAAATCAGACCGACTGTACTTTATTCAAGGAATTTGACTTTTGCTTCACTTTGCCACAATGGAGATATTTTAAGTATGTGTTAATTAAAAGGAAAAATAGATTTTTTTTTCTTCATTTCCCTGCGTCAGTATTAGGGATGAGCAATTAATCGCATTTTCAATATAATCGTGATTTAAAAAAACGCAATTTCCAAATCGCAAAGGTCTGCAATTTTTGGCTATGTAACAATCAGGGAATCAGACACGTCCTTTAGGTGTTGGTAAAATGTTTGAAGTGGGTTTGCCTCCACATGGAAGGGAAGACAGTTGCAGCAGTGAGATAATCTAATTTTATTACTTGTTTTAGAGTTTGTATAATCATACAAAGCATTAAGTTCTGGTCAATCAGTTTAATACATAGACTTGCTTGTTGGTTTGACTTTGCACTTTATGTCCAATTAAATTAAAAGCTGTTTTCTTGAATAATGTTCTGATCAATAGAAACATTAAAAGTTCATATTTAAAATAGTCCTTGTTCACAAACATCTTTATTTAGAGGCCATTTTTGTTGCTTGTGGTTAATGCGGAGAAAAGTCAAAATTGCAATTTTGGTTGAAATATATTGTAGGCAGAACTCAATCATTACTGCTCCTAGTTTAGATGCTGTGAGTCTTTTAGCAACTAATCCGCACGGCGACGAAACAAATTGATTTGTTGTTCGTATATACTTTAAAACACATGATAAATGAAACTGGAAAAAAAAATCGCATTAAATCGCAATATTAAGAAAAAAAAAACGCAATTAGATTATTTTCCAAAATCGTTCAGTCCTAGTCAGTATGTATACATACATGTTTCTACATGAGAAGAAGTGGTTGGATTGGTGGAAATAAGTATTGACCTGGGTACTGTCGCGTGTTCATCAGATTAACAGCACGGGGAAAAGAAACTGTCGCTGTAGCGGCCATGTTGTGGCTCCAAACTGAAGGTAAAGGTCTAAACTCTGCTTGATTTATGAATGTGAATAGTTTTATTATGATTCATGCGGGGAATATCTCAAATATATGGACACTACAATGGGAAAGTAGGAGAGGAAAGGAAGAACAAGAAAAAAAAAAAACAAAAGGTGAAAGGAAGAGGAGATAAAAGGAAGAGAATGATAAAACAATTATTGAAAAAAACATGTACTTTGTTTAATTGAAAATATGCAGTTCCTATATTGTCCACGAGGGGCGCTGTGTTTTAATTAGCAGATTAAGCTTCAGGTGTGGAAAAATTTAAATAATTTCTTAATTTTTATCTGTTTGATGTATTTTGTCATGTAGGACAGTGTTTTTAAGTTCCAAAAAATGTGAATAAATGTTTTTCAACATTGTACAATCACTGTGATCAGTTCTTATGCGCAAGTAAATGTTTAACTGAGTAAAAGTATTGTTGAAATTGCACATACTTTTCTTAAAAACGCTGAGGTTATTCATAATATATTGTGTAAAAGTGAAATTAACGTAATATAAAAATCAACAACAAGTCCACATTTATTAGTTCTATTTAATCTTGCAATGAGTTTACTCGTGTGGCCCTCTTGAGATCAGATTAAGCTGAATGCGGCCCCTCAACCAAAATGAGTTTGACACCCCTGGTCTAAACAGTTTGTGCGCAGGATGTGTGGGGCCTGCAGAAATTTGAGCTGCCTTTTATCTTACCCTAGACCTGGATGAATAAAGAACCGACTGAAGGCAGCATAGAAGAGGACCAGTAGCTCATGTTGAAGGTTGTACTTTGAGCCGTCACAGGAGGTCCAGTCTCTGCTAGGCCTTCTTCTGACGTGTGTGAGGATCAGCCCAGGTCCTGAGAAACGGTGATCCCTAGGAACCAGAAGAGAGCCACAGGATTATTGAGGATGGCGATGGGAGGGAGTGTTGGGATGTTTTTCAGATGTCCACCATCAGAATCAGTCTGAATATTGAAAATGGCTCGTGGTGTACGTTACTTTCGGCCATGGCCGTATCCTAACCAGATCTGGGAATGAACTGCTGTCAGCAGCTGTTGACACATCTCCAGCAAGCCAGACTGCGGAGCTTTGCTGCTGTCAAACAGGCGGAGTAAATAAGGCTCTTCTTGAAAAATAAATCTGATGGATGGCATCTGTGTAGTTAAAAAAAAACATATTTTAGCTTCATCCTCATAGTGGAGACGTGCAGAAATCCAGGGATTGTCAACTAATGCAGCTACATTTCATAAAGGATGCCAATCTTAGTTTAAACTGTTTGCTCCTCTTTAGATCCTGAAATCCTTCTATAATTCCTGTAAAAACCCTAAATCATCAGATTAGATGCTTTCCTCTTATCTCCTCCACATCTTTACGATCTTGGATAAAGAGCAGTAGTTTGTGTACTTGATATTTCTTAAATTTTATAACCCTCGTTATTTGATGCAGTAATGAAACGTTAGCAGATTTTCAGATGCATTTCCCAGCTGGCTATGCTGTAAAAATGTGTTAAGCTATTTATTAAAGCATATTTTAAAAAGCTTTGTGATAAAGTAACTACAACTGAGCTTCCACTTATTGAAAGCTCCGTTTAAAAAAAATATTATTAATCTATTACAAAAACCAATAGATGTAGAAAAAAACAACCTTTCATTTAAGTAAATTTATTTGTTCAAAAATAACCTCAGATATAATTTTAACAAAATAAAGTAAGAGTAAAGAAAGTATTTAATAACAAGGCTACTCACGACTGAGTAGCTAATCATAACAGCTTGTGATTTAATATTTACAAATTATGTAATTGGGCAGACAAAAATATAAGGTTATGTACAAATTGTAGTAATTTAAGGACAAAAATAAAAAAAATATAAAATAACAAATTCAGGCAGAAGAAACTGTTTTCTGAATCTTTGTTTTCCAACATTAAACTTGAAAGCAATACTTGCAGCAGTTAGTGAATACAGTATGTTAGAACAGTGGAAAGTTATTCCAATAACAATATCTACTGTTTACTGTACATTAATTTAAGCCCCAAATGGCTCAAAGAGCTCGGCAGATAGAAAATAACATAAAAATGTCAAAGTTTGTGTACAAATAAGAAGTCTCACTTTAACATAAACACTAAGTTTTTGTCTCTCTGGTCCATTTTTGGTTAAAATAATTCTGTTCTTTATTCATGAAGTTACTCTCAGCAGGTAAAGTAGCCAGAACATTTACTCAATTAAGAGTAGTGATACTGGAATAATATGACTCAAGTAAAAGTAAAATGTACAGTGCAGTAAAACTACACCTAAAAGTACGTTTTGTTCCAAAAGTACATGTAACTGAGTAAATGTAACTAGTTACTGCTCACCTCTGGGTAGGAATCTGATTTCGCAATAGGCGCTATTCAAAAACAAAAAGACAAGAGTACATGCCCCTCAAATAGTTGTATGTATGTTGATGCTTAGGCTAGTAAACAGCTGTGAGAATAACTCCCCTACAAATGTCCATTTCTACTGTTAGATAATTAAAGAATAGATGTAAAACAATTAGGACTGTTGGCTGGTGTGTCAAAGTTGATGGCACCAACATGGGCAGTGTGGAGGATTTCAAGGAAAGTAAAGAAAAAAACTCTGAGAACGCCTTGCAGCTGGAGGTCACATGTTCTCCATAACAACAATTAGATCTTATCTACATGCCATCTGGTTGTTTGGTAGCGATGCCAGACACGAATCTTTTTCATTACCGCTGACTGGAATGTAAATGTGTGGAGTCTAGACCATTTTAGAAAAAAACATCAATGGGTTTGTTGTGAAACAAAGAATCAATATATGGAGAGCACCTTCTGTCAGAGGCTTATTTCTCCTCCAAAGGAGCCTGTCAGAGTGCAAGGCATCACGAACCTTCTCACCTTTTTTACAGGTAATTGGCAAAGTAGCATCTGCAGGGTACCAGCAGCTCAGGCATGAAGGATTTTGTAAAGAAATAACTATCCAGCTTACAGAAATTTTATGATTTTTCTAATATTTTAAACATCAATTCAATTTTATTTATATAGCGCCAATTCACAACACATGTCATCTCGCTTTACAAAGTCAAATTCGATCATATCATACAGACAGATTGGTCAAAAGGCGTGTGCCTCTGCAATAAAAAAAAGTTTTGCATCTATCCCACAGAGTGCCTGTTGTTAGAGAACCATCAAGTGTTTTATTATAAGATGTTAGAGATACCAGAGGAGACCTTTTTAGCGGGTAAACTACATAAATAATGGCTTTTGGCCCGTTATAGTGGATGCTGCCTGATCAGAGGAACTCAGTATTTAGACAAATATCAAATATTTTAATCATCTGGTAATCAGCTATGGAGGAAAGCACTAAGGCTCTTAATACTTTCCTTTTCTTTGAGGTGTTTGTTGCCTCAGTTCAAAATATTATTTTTTAATCAAAACCTCAATATAACAACTTTATAATATTTTCATATTTTTTCCTTTATTTAATCAAAGGCAGTTTTGAATAAATTCCAAAGAGCGGCCAAATGCTTTTATTGGTAATTTAAACCGTGTTGAATGGATAGTTGAAAACAGTGTTGGACACTCAACAAAGCATCTTTTCCGTCCCGTCGCTCCTTGAGTGCTCTTGTTTAATTTGCTGCAATGTTTGAAAGCAGATGGTCATCAAAGCGAGCCACATAATGAACAATGGCCCTGTCAACCATCAAAGAGTAAACCAGCCTGTCTCCTTTGGTCTTGTTTCTTATTTAATGCCGAAGCGCAGGGTGGTCTGCCACCAGGACGGATAAAGTACCAATTTCCCTTCGTCTTCCCCATCTTGTCTAATTGTGTTTATGCATTAAGTCACAGACCAACAGCAAATAAATCCACTGGTTCAGTCCCCTACAGAAGTATTCATACCTCTTGAACATTTTCCCCATTTTGTAGCATTACTGCTACAAACCTTACTGTTATTTGGGTCAACACAAAGAAGCAGTGAAGTGCAGTGAAAAGGAAGAATGGTAAAAATCTGAACTTTTAAGTCCTGTTTGAAGTTTATGTTCTTACACGCCCTCAAAGGTACGTAAGTAAGACCGTTGAGTAAGACTACAATTAAACGTTTCAGTATAAATAAATAAATAAACAAATAAATAAGAATTATCAGTTGCATGAAACGTAGTCTTGCACATCACATCACTGTTCCCATGGTAAAACGTGTCAATATCATGCTGTGGGTATACTTTCCTTTGGTAAAAAACAAAAACATCAGGTACCATAACTATGCAGACGACTCACAGCTCTACATTAACATGTCACCAGGTGACTGTGAAGCACTGAGTAAATGCTTAGAAGAAATAAATACAGGGATGTGGCAACATTTTCTTCAACTGAATAAGAACAAAACGTAAGTAATAATCTTTGGACCAATGGAGGAGAGTTAAAAAGTTAGCACACAGCTCCAGTCGCTTCAGCTAGAAACTACCGATCAGGCCCGGAATCTGGATGTAGTGATGGACTCAGACCTGAACCTCCAAAAGCATCTAAAGACAATTACAAGGTCGGCTTTCTATCACCTGAAGAACATTTCCAGGATTAAAGGACTGATGTCTCAGCAGGATCTGGAAAAACTAATCCATGCGTTTATATTTAGTCGAATTGATTACTGCAACGGTGTTTTCACAGGTCTGCCTAAAAAATGGATCAGACAGCTGCAGCTGATCCAGAACGCTGCTGCCCGCGTCCTCACTAAGACTAAGAAAGTAGAGCACATAACCCCAGTTCTAAAGTCCTTACACTGGCTCCCTGTATCTCAGAGAATAGACTTTAAAATACTTCTGTTAGTCTATAAATCCCTGAATTAGAACCTAAATACATCACAGACTTGTTATCAGTGCATCAACCCTCCAGACCACTCAGGTCTTCTGGTTCCAGCCTGCTCTGCAGAACCTGAACCAGAACCAGAACCAGAACCAGACATGGAGAAGCAGCATTTAGTTCTTATGCTCCACTGATCTGGAACAAACTTCCAGAAAACTGTAAAAGTGCTGAAAGCCTGAGTTCCTTTAAATCAAGATTAAAAAGCACATTTGTTTAGGATTGCCTTTGACTGTTTTACTTAACCTGTCAACAGAAACATTAGTTTAAGTTTGTATTCCAACTGTTTTTTAAAATCATTAATATTTGCTTTTAGTTTCCTTTTTCATATGCTTTATTTGGCTTAAGTTTTTTTACATTTTATTCCAACTGTTTTTTGTTTTCTTTTTGAACTTACTTTTATTCTGTTTTTATTCTATGTTTTAATCATGTAAAGCACGTTGCGTTGTCCTTGTGCTGAATCGTGCTGTAAAGGAACGTGCCTTGCCTTTTGTGGGGGCGGAGAAGTTGGTTGGCGTTGATGTGGAGATGGATGGAGGGGAGTCCTGAAAGCGAAACATGTTAGAAGCTGCAAAAACCCTTTAGACTGGGCCAGACGGTCACCTTCCAGCAGGACAACGGCCCTAAACATCAAACAGCGTAACTTACAAGCTGCTCAGACGCGCACCATAAAATCTGACTGAGCTTGAGCTATTTTGCAGGAAAGGATGAAAAGAAAGTTTCATTTCCTAGATGTGCAAAGCTAAAAGACTTGCAGTGTCCTGACAGCATTCGCTCAGAAATCCTGGCCTCAACCCTGAGCTGAGAGCGAGAGCGGCAAGACCTTCAGTTGTACACTGTTCATTGGACTGTGGAGGAATGTTTCTTTTTTTTTCTTTCTTTTGTCACAGCCGCTTGTGAAATGTCATCATATTTCAGTTTCTTTAATGAGACAAGAACAGAGAGAACAGCTAACTGCCCTGAAAAATGCAGGACTTTGTGGCTCTAAACGAGATGGATTAGTAAATTTGTGAGTTTATTGTCTGGCAGCAGCTAATAGTTATTCTCATGATGGATAAGGCTGTTATCTCTCAAGGCCTAAAGTTTTAACAGTGACGCAAATGTGTCTTTTTGGTTTCTAAGTTAATTCGTCTTAATTCTTTGGTGTAATAAAAATATTTGATCAGATGAAATGTTTTGAGCAGATATATTTTCTGTTACCAGTTCAAAATGGCAACGTTGGGTCTTTTGAGCTTTTTCACGCATTGTTTACCTTGTTCCAGCAGCTCTTACACTATATGCTGTCCAGGTTGAGCAAGCTCTGCACTGGTGGCAACACAACGCTGCATTTCAATCAAAACAAAGGTTAAAAGAAAACAAAAACCAACAAGTGGACTACTATTCTGAAGCTGAAGACGTTTTTCTTCATCAGATCTTAAGTGGATTTAACGAGGCCTCACCTGCAGGTCTATAAAGTTTGGAACTCCACACTACTCCAGACATTTTGAATTGGGAAAGCTTCCTGGATTGGAAGTGAAACTCATTTCAGTCCTCTGGATAACAATCAGTCTGCTGATGAGATTCATAGAGATATTTCAGGTGGACTTATATCCATGACAGCTTTATTTTTCTTTAATGTCAGAAAACTAACAAAAAGAAAGCCGTTGATTCAAGAAAAGTGCAAGAAATCCAGTTTGCAGTTTCCTCACGCTGTGTACAGAGACACACCAAACATGTGGAGGGAAGATTTTGGCCTGCCTGCAAAACACTACGTATGACTTCAAACACATAATCCTTATAATGAAGCATAGTGGTGGCAGCGGCATTCTGTGGGATGCTTTTCTCCTGCTGGGATGGGAAGCATGGTCAGAGTTGATGGGACAATGGATGGAGCTAAATATGGGTTAATACTGGAAGAAAGCCAGTTTGGGACTTTAATGGAGGTTCACCCTAAAAGAGGACATCAGCCCTGAATATGCAGGTGAAGATGCAATGAAATGTTTTAGATCAAAGCGTATTTACTTGTTAGAATGGCCCACTCAAAGTCCAGACTCAAAGCTTATTGACGTGATGCCAACTGTAGGTTTGCTCCGCCCATGCAGACGTGTACCCCAATCCTCGACAGCAAAGATGCTTTAATGGCGGTGATGGCAAAGCTTAGTGTTACCAAAGACATTTTGCCTTATTTACCAACAGTAAGGCAAAGAAGGGGGGGGGGAATCCAAAAAGTTTTAAATCGATAGAGAAGTCATTCCACAGACAAATCAATGTTAAAGCTCAAGTTGAAATACCCAACTTTAAATATATCTAGGGGAACTATAGGCAGACAGAGCACTAATGATCGGTTGTCACTAGACTGATGGTCCTTTTTTACCTGTGAGCAATCATTGAATTTGTTGAGCCACTGTGTGAAGGTAATGCTTATAAGTTTACCTGTAACTTCTCAGACTGAAGACGTCTCTTGGAAAAGAGACAAAACATTTCAGCAAAGAAGAACCCGTATAGAGGAGCTACTCAACTTTTTTTTTTAAACGCTTTGTGCACAACCTGAGTCCTGCTAACTGAGCATTGCTAACAAAGACTCCACTTATGCAACCAGAAGTTGCATCATGCATCTATCCAGAATACACAACACAGCAGAAGCAGTGTTTGGCATTACCCTTTAATTTAACCATTAAGCAATTCAATGTTTATGAGCCAAAAATCGAGTTACCTTTGTGCAGAGAAACATGCACTGCGGACAGGTGGTAGTTCCCTGTGATCACTGTTGTGTTCAGTGCCTCTTGAAGTCTGCCACCCACCTGTATCCATTGTTTTCACTTTTCCAGACTCCTTTTAGGTTTTGGGAAAGAAATAAACACCTTCTAAATGTTTCTTAATTGTACTCACCCCACAGACATCATTTAACCACTTTTACCAATGTTTTTTTTTTTAGCAAAATACCTCTGAAGGCAATCCGGTCGTAATGTAACATCCCAGAATGTCGTTTGAGACAAAAAGGGGATTATCTGTGGGTATGGGTGTTACGCTTTGGGATTGCTGATTGGTCAGTTATTGACGAGCCTCAAAGATTGCTTGACAGGCGGCGTCACGTCAGTTTTTAATCTGTGGCAAGACTTGTTTGCCGTTAATACAATCTTTATGCATTCTCATCGAGCTTGAAACCCTGACTGCCGCAGTGTCTCTGAACTCACAATGTTTTAAAACACAATATTGGTATCAGTGCCAAAACATTTGGACTACTTGGTAGTTTCTTGACTTTCATGGGTGAAATGATAGTTTCCTAACTCCTTCGGTAAATAAATGAAACTTGGAAATGGTAAACTGCGGAAACTTTGAGTATTTATTCCAACATTTGAGAGATGGCCTGGTGGTTAGATCGGGACGATTGAGTCCTGAAAAGGACCAAAAATGTAAAAATGATTCTTTGTGTTGATTGAGAATGGCATAGTTTTCTAGAAATCTGTTCAGTTATTTAAATACACCAAGAAAATAAACCACGACTTGATTGTTTTTAATCAAAACAAGTTTAATTTCTGTTCTTTTACTGAATAAAAAGTCCTCTTTGAAAGAGCAACTGTTTAACTCATCTGAATATTGAGAGGACTGCCAAGATGTCCATCCCCAATCTTTTTCTTTCCCATTCTGATGGGTTTTTTTTTTCACCAACCACCCAGCTAATTAACTCTGAAATACACAAAAACTCACACATTCAAACATATTCACCCAAAGCTGAAGAGATCCGCCCGTCTTTTGTTGGCACCCTGCCCGATATGAGGGACTTTGTTTAACTTCTCTAATAAAGCTGCGCCTCGCATATGCTCTCGCACACTCGGTGAAATATGATGGTGGAAGAAGACCATCTCTGACACGGCACTCTGGAACAGCGGTGACAGAGGCTCTCCGGGGAGCGGCACAAATGGAGACCAGCATGATGTAAAAGCTCCTAAAAGCACAGCAGTGCCCGCATCGCTTGGTGGATGTTGAGATAGAAGGCACGCTCCATCAGGGGATGGATTGCTCTGCAAGGAAATTGGGTGGAAATGAGATGTGCGATAGGCTTTGGAACCGATACGTCTAAGTCTATCTCACTTTCTAGCTGTCTTTATAAAGCCACACTTCACTTTTCTTCCGACTCTCTTAGACTCACTGAGAATCACCCAGTTAGAGATCAAAAGGGAGGGAAGTTATGATAAACCACCTCGCCTCCCCTCTCTGAGGCTGTTTTGTGTGCGTCTCCTTCGCTGTTTGTGAGTAGCCTCTCCCATGACACAGAATGCGTCTTCCAAAGCCTTGAGCCTGAAGTGGATTAATAGAAAATAATGAGAAACTGAGTATGAATATGCATCACTGTGGAGCTTAGACAGGCATGATGGTTTTCTGCTTTATTTAGACTCATAAATACAATAATGAAGTGTATGCTCTGTTAATATTGCAACAACCAGCTCGTACAGGCCACGCTTTTGAAAGCTGATCCAGTAGCTGTTTATATTGTAAATGAAGACTTGACTACAGTGGCTGTTGTGTAGTTTGCAGCAGCTTTCTGTATGAAGTCTGTTGGATTTTACAAAATAATCAAACCGATGACTTTTCAGAAGCTTATAAGACTATATGTAATAGGTTAGAATTTAAAAGGACTAACTGTGATACTTTTTACAGAATATGGGTGCCAGGACGGCCCATTAATACTTTTGCGTCTTTGTTTTGCTCCTGCACAACAATTATGATTAGTTTCCTATTGCATTGCTTTGTTACCTGAAACATGGCCAAGAAAAAAACGCAAAAATCTCGCACCTTTAGTGCCAACTTGTTTTTTCTTCTTGTTTTTCTCAATATAGTAAGAATTAGAAATATAGTCAATTATTTCACATTCTCAAGGCTTTTAGGTGCCTGCTGCACAGAAAAGGAGAGGAGATGGTGAAGTTCTGTTGCTTTTTCTAGCCTTGCTTCTTCCTATTCATGCTAGAAAAAATTGGAACTGATTTCAGAATTGGCTTCATCGGTCAGGAATTTGACTTCATTACGGCGCTCGCCGTATCCAAATATTAAGTATAAATATATAAACAGCAGCATGTACACGTGTGGGGTTTTTATTCTATGTAAAGAAGGGGGAGAAAAAGAGGTTGCAATAGCGCAAATATGCTTATTTTGTTCCGCAGCAGGGAAGCTGACTACTCAGGCTGTGAGGTGTTCATTGTGTTCATCAGAGAGAACCGCCTGGGGGAAGAAACTGTCTGAAGGTAAAAGTCTATAAACCGTTACTGTGCAGGGTGTATTGGGTCTGCAGAGATGTTAGCCGCCTTCTTCCTGACCCTAGACCCGTACGAAACCTGAATAGAGGAAACGTCGGCCATGATGATCCTCTCTGCAGACCTGTCTTGTTCTGTGGATGAGCTAAACCAAACCGTGATGGATAAACACAGGCCAGACTAAAAGATGACAGTGCAGAGGAGGACCGGCAGCTCCTGTGGAAGGTTATATTTCTTTTTGCTGCTGGAAGTAACAGTCTCTGCTTGGCCTTCTTCCAAACAGTGTTTATGAGTGCGGACCAGCTCGGGTTCAGAGAAAGGACGGTTCATAGGCACCGGAAGTCATGGTCTAAATAAATAAAGTCTAAATAAAGAGGTTGTCAACCAGTCGGGACAAGCCTCGACTGGTTGACAACCTCTTCTGCTTCTTCTATAGATTTGAAAAACAGTTATTCACACCTCACCCCCACACAAAACGACTACCTGCTACCCCTACGTCCCCTCATGCCCCCTTCTCACCCCCTACCTTCTTCAACTCATCAGTCCATCTCCAAACAGTCCTAACTCCAGGCCTAGAGGTCTTCACCGTTTGCCTGTCAGCTGGAATGAGATGAAACCTAAAGCTGCACAGGGAACTGCGCTGTGTGCTTTATGAAGACTGTGTTACGGTGGTCCTGACCGTGTTTATACCTTATGTGACATTTCACATGCTGTTTGAATTTTGGAAGTTGATTTGAGAGATTTTGGCTGTTAGAATTCCCAGGAAGAGGAGAGTCCGGGTGTTATCAGGTCAGCGAGCTCTGGTGTGCGGGCCTGTGGTGGGATGTAAACAGCAGACAAAAAAAAGGGAGACTCCCTTGATGAATCAAGGAATTTACGTTTTGTAAAAATGACTTCAGGTGAGGGCTGACATCTTAGTGAAAATTTGTGTATTTTCTTTACTCATTGATATCTTTGTAAACGTGTGCATCAGTAGTACAGAGAAGAAGACTTTTAAGAAGCAGAGATTTATCCTCCAGTCCACTGAAGGCAATGACACGGGCAGTTGAGCTTTCTTCTTAATTGCATGCTTTGAATCTGCTGCTTTTGTCTTGAGCTCTGCTGATTCTGCAGCTGATCCACTTTTGAAAAGCATTCTCTCTTCTGAACGTGAACTAGCAATAACCTGAAGACTCAGTTTTAGCTTCTGTGTGCACTTCTGTTAAACGTGCAGGGAAAGTTCATTCAAATGAAATTTAATCAAATGTAAGGCCCACTTGAGCTCCTCTCCAAGTCTCAGCGCTTTCCTTTTCTCTCCCATCCTCCTGTGGTATTACTCAGATTTTGTCCTAATTAGTCTCCGCTGTTGTTCTGCTCTTTTGTATGACTTCTGAGTTGTTAAAGGATCAGCGGTGCACAGAGAGATGGAGCGAAAGAAAGCAAATAACACAAAGGCCAAGTTTTCTATTCATCAGGGGTAAAACATTGAGTATAACATCAATATCCTATGTGCATTTCTTTTATTAATTCAAGGACTTTTTTCAACTTCAGGTTATTCATTCACTAATTCTCTTTATTTCTATTCAGCATTGGTAATTCAACTGAACACATAAACATGCTTTTAATTGTGCGCACACAGGACATTCATTATTTAAATGATTTTTAGCTTCAGTTATAAAGCCGTTTACCCAGGATTAAACTCTATACTTAAATCCTATACTTTTCATAATAACAATCAGGAAGATTAATCGATTCATATACTAGAGATGGGTCAGGATAAGGTATAAGATCAAGATTTTCTAATGTTTTGATTCCTTTTACCATAATATTATTCCTGTTAGTGTCTACTTAAAAACATGCTATATTTGTTACCTTTAAAAGAGAGATGGGTGGCACTCCTTTAGTTTTTACACCATGTTGTCAATATCTATCCAGAGAAGCGTCTTTTGGCTTCTTTCAGCCAGCTGACTAACAGTGCACAGCAACAGGTGCAGAAAGTGCGCTATGTTTCATACCAGACCAGAGGAAAGCTCTTTGTAGCCCTTGTCATTTATTTGCAAGTCCTCAAAGGGATTTTAAACTCGGAATACACCAAATTAAAATTAATATAGTGATTTTAGTCAGTTCTTAACAAATAATTTAATATTTTACGCTTTCTTTATTTTCTTGTATAAGTGTTTAGCATAGTTAGCTCAACTAACATTCCAAAAATTGCTGCCATCATGAGTACATTGTAGATCGGTGTTTCCCAAAGTTGGAGCCGAGAACCCACTAGGGCTAAAAAAAACCTGAAAATAGTTGGAACTTGAGATGCTTTTCAGAAATCACTAACTGCAAAATTTTGATGGTAGAAGTTCATTTTTGCCATAAATATTACAAACGATTAAAAAAATTAAATTGGTAAAAACAAAACAAAAATGTTTCAAGATCCATCTGAAGGAATTATGAATCTATTTAGTTGATTTAGTCATACTCGTTGTATCGTCAACTGATAGTTGCCCTCACCACATTAAGTAATTTTGGAATTACTTATCAAGAGGAAGTAGACCCTTACATTACTCTGACATTTCCAAATGGCTGCCAACACTTCCTACTCCATCCCATTCTATAACAAAAGCTGAAAACCCAGAAGGTTAAAACTGTTCATCTTGTTTGTGCTTTGTTCAGCCTTCCTGTTATCTGCTCGAAGTCTCGCTCTCTCTCGCTGTCCTGGAGCCTGAGTGAACTGCTGACATGTTTTGACATGTCATAAAAAATAGCTCTTTACATCACTGTTCTTCTTCTGGTCTCATTAAAACAAATCAGTGATACTAAAAATGACTAACTTTAGATCTTCTCCACCCTGAAGCCCGTTTATGCCATATTACATCATTTTGGCTACCACATCCCTCCACACAGACAAAAGCTTCCGCTCCGCACACCTAGAAAAGTTCCTAAGTATGCAGAGCTCCTTGTGGCGGAGGTTCATAAATATAGATATGTTTATAATTTGGCCCATAAAGATCACGATTTTCAACAAATGAACAAAAACTGGACAGAAATCTGCATCACTCTTGAAAGAAAGAGGGTTTAAAATATTGGAAACAAATGTTTTTCTACTTCTACATGTAGTGGGGTGTAGTAGGATTGGCTTAGGAGCGTAGTGCTGCCCTCTAGAGTCTAGAAGAATAGCGCCACTTCGGAGGAAAAACTCCCGCAGACATCGTGTCCACACAAAATGTACATGCTTGAAGCATAAAGCAGCCTTGAGGAGTGATCTTATCAAGTTCTGGTAGAGTTTAGTATTGATTTCATTGTACAAAGATCCAATATGTTTGTTTTCTACCAGTCAGTTATGCTCCAAATGATCTGATTGTTGTCCAAACGGATTTGTGTTAATCTCTACCTGTAAGAGTTGTATGATTTCTGTATCATAAACGTGACTTGTTAACACTGCAGACACTAGCCTATGCCTTTCACTGTTCAGTTAATTATTAATAGTACACAGAAAAGTCATCTCCAAAAGAAGAGGCAAATTGATTGAGTTCATTTACTTTACAGTTAAATTCTGTAAAATTTTAGAACATTGCTGTCAGACTTAATGGATTTTAAGATAAAAATTGGTACAAAAGGAAACCATCAGATTGCATCAAATCGTACCCTTGCTTAATGAACATGTTAAGCTTGAAAATAGACAGGATGAACACGACTTTAGGTGGAAGACTTTTACTCTTCATTTTATGAAGGACTATGAAGGAAATATTTATCATATCACAACACTTACTGCTGTGGTTTTTGGTTAAAGGCTGTTTTTCAGTGGATTTTTTTTTTTAAGGATCCATTGAGCGCAGACATGTTGCACAGGATTATTAGATAGATTGTATTACAGACTCAAGGTCCAAATTACAAAAAACGATTAAAGAATAAAAGTACAATAAAAAGAAAAAGAAAACTCCTAGCCTTTCAAAAGGCAATTATACCAATGTCTCCAGAGTACAAATGAGTATTTTACTGCTCTATATTTAACATTAATCAACAGTTGGATAATACTATTATTGGACTCGTTTAAACAACAAATAAATTTAGACATAAGCTTTTCTTAAAACAGCCGGTAAAGTGCTGACACGAGCAGATACAAACAGTTCACTAGCACTGGACCATCTGGGTTTGTTTAACAAAACACCTTCAATCTTTGAAGACTGGCTTTTTTTAAAGTTGCCCCATAAATGTGCAGTATACACAGATGTACAATATGACCTAAACAACTTCAGTTTCACTGCATCAGAACAGAATCCAAACTTACGGACAAGGATATTTGCCTGAGCATTAAGCATTCGAACCTCCTGGTAAATGTCTTCATCATCAGACGGTCTGTCAGCACATGGCCAAGATATTTTACTTCATTTGAGACATTCAATAACGTCCCAGACAGTTTAAAATTTGGAAATGTAATATGTTTGTCCTGCTTAGTGTGATTATTATTACGAATGCACGTATTTGAACATTTGGTCCAATGTTGATATTCGATTCTAATATTGCTGTTATGGCTGATAACCAATAAAATCAGATAATACGTATTTCTGTAGCCGCTTTAGCACCCTGAAAAAATGAACTGAGACCTGACATGACTTTTCTGCTTCAGTTAAACATCCCACAAACATCACTTTCCCTGTCACATGACCCAACAAATAACACATGACCAACCTGCTTTCCAAAACACATAAACAAATGGCAACAAGATGGATAAAAATCCAACCCAGTTTTACTCATAGAACAGATATATTAAATCAGGCATCCTTAAGTAATATTTTATCTTATGCTGAATCTGCAAACCTTTAGCCAAAGCTGAGTTTTCTCTGGCTTCTCTCTCCCCGTGGATGTCTACCTTCATTTACTCTAAGGATAATCAGACCTCGTGTGCAGGATGTTGTATTTTCCTGCCCTGCCACCACCCGTGCATCACTTTCCCATGCACATTGCTTTATATTTGTCTCGGGTGCAGGAAATTTGACACTAACAAGAAACGATGCAGTTCCATTGTCCTTTTTAGATACATTTTCAAATAGTTTCACAAGCTATGAATCAGTTGTCAGACTCAGAGAAGAGGCCAAAACCTTAAACATTTTGGCTGTGAGTAACACTAACATGATGAAATAGACCAGCTAGAGTCCTGAATTGGATAATCTGTGGAGCTAGCTAAGGTTTGGGGTGATGTCAAGGAGGCCCCTCAACCTTAAACACTTGGAGCTCATCGCCAAAGATAAAAAGTCGAAATATCGAGGAATTATGCAAACAGCCTGTCAGCAGTAAGAAGGGTTGATGCTCTAATGCCTAATGATTTTTTTCCTTTGATTATTGAGAATTAAATTAAGGATTTCATTAATGTTTGGTTGTGGTTTTTTACCTGGGAACCCTTGCAATACTTTGAAGGCAGTGGCCATTTAGGATATGAGCCATACTGGCAGTTAGGAAGGGTGGTTACATAAAAAATAACTTTAACTGTCAGTGTGCCCTGGACAGGTTTACTGCCATTTTTATGTATGGGCACTAGGGCTGGACAATAATTCAACAGCAATACGTATCGATCGACAGACTTATATCGATTATATAAAAAAGGGTCAATAAAAAGTTCAATAGAATAAAACTTGTTCATCCTTTTTCATTCTAGCCATGTAGGTTAATATTATAGTCATTACATCCTCCCAACCAATCACAAACGCAGATTCAGGAACCAAGCTCCGCCCCCTTCAAAGAGTTCAGACAGCAGGCGTTATTTTGTAAAAACTTGCAGTTTTGGTAAAAAGTTGGTTGAATAAAGGGTTGCGTTTTAATTCAGTGCTTGTGTGTTCAGTGTCTAAAAATAGGTTGCTAAATGGCCAGGGCTTTAATTAAAATATATGTTTTGAATTTACTGATAATTATCTATCGATCAATATGATTTCAATTTTATCGATATGCTTTTTTTCTATATTGTCCAAATTGTAAAGGTTCCTCTCCTTGCTGCTGAAGACTGTGAGATGAGGGTGTGTTTGCTGTCAGTCACACTGCGTCCATATGGGCTTAGGTGCATCTTATACCGCATTATTCTCCTAGCAAGAGTGGCTTGAACTGGAGGTGTTAGGAAATAAGCTCTTCAAAAACTGAAGTCGGTGCAAAGAGGGGAAAATAGTTGTGGGTGAAGAAGAAGAAGAAGAAGAAGGGGCTCTCCAAAGGCACCATTCATGCAAGAACCGCCACCGCTTATAGATGCAAACGTCAAGTGGCGTTCCTCAGCTATCCTGTTCATCAACATCAATGGAACCAGACGTTTGCACAGGGCGGTGCAACCAAGCATGCTCATCATTCTAGGTGTTTAGAGGCAGGCGGGGGGCATTGTTCCAGTGCTAAATGCAAGACAGTTTGGTATCCGTCTGCATGTGGGCAGGTGCTCTCCACAAAAGGGTTAAGATATGTTCTTTTATTTTTGTTCTCGGGGAGAAAAAAGGCCACAGAGACCATTTGGACTCATTGTGCAGTGTGCTTAGTTTATTAACAAAATGTGCATTTTGGAACACCAGTACAGGCTAGGTTTGCCATTTCTTAATAACACGGAAAGTGCACAGAGTTTCTTTGGTGCATCTCTTTTGCAAGTGCGGCTCATGTGCTTCTGTTTCTTTATGCACCAGGTTATATTTGGCATTATATTTCCATTCCTCTTTAACAAGTGTAAAGGAATTCCCACATGCTGCAAGACTGCTAACTACTAAGTACTTTATCCTTTTTTTGTTTTTTCAGCATGCTGCTGAACAATATCAAGAGGTTTTGATTCAGTTAAGTGCTTTATTAAAAAAAAACACATTTCTTAATTTCATTCCTTCAGCCCCTTTCTTCTCATCAGACCTAATGGATGTTTTGCAACGTCAGCTCTTGCTCGCCTCGTCTCTGGTGGAGATATGAGGAGACGCCGCCTGGTCTGCTGGGACTTGGGAAGATCATGTCTCATAATTCTCTGGTTTGCACCACCTATCCTACAGGATTTTATCAAATGCAGAACTTTTATTGTTTAATTCCAGCGCATAGATCTCCATGTAAACTGTGTTCTGACCCAATTATGATAACACAGACTCACACATTTATAGGTTTCCACAACAGCCATTTATCTGAATCATCCTCTGTTTCTTCTATTTCTTCCACCTGAACTTGATTTCTTCCCTTATATCTCCAGATATTTCACTTCCTACAGCATCTCCGTCTTCCTGACACTTTTTTTTTTTCCCCCGTCTGGAAAATTACAGGCTGCAAAGTCTAAAAAAAAAAATAATAATAATAATATCTGCCCCATTGTCAAGAAGAAAAGAATTTATTTCATCATTTTCTTCATGTGTATAATTTATTTTTGCTTGTGCTTTCTCGAGGCAGTTTGAGTTGAAGGATGAGGGGCTCTGAGGGTCGGTGATAAGGGGCTTCTGTGGGCTCCACGCAGGGACAGATAGTCCAACACAAAGCTGCGCTCTGCATGGTTATCTGGCAGAAAGCACACACAAACGCGCCACAAAGGCTTAAGTCTGCGCTCACAGACATTCAATTTCACACAAACAGCGAGAATTTAAAGAGTTTCATGAAGATTGAAGCACTAAGAAGTTGTCATTATTCATAAATCACTTACTGGGATCTTTATAAAGACCTCCACGGGCATTTCGGGCCTCTAACGCAGCTTAGTTGCATTTCATTTTCTCATTATTGCTGTTCTGAAATTTCACATAAACGACTTTATCTGTAAACTGCAGCATTCTGTGTGTTTTACATCCGGAAACATGACTCCTGGGTGCATTGTTTTTTTTGTAATTATGATATTTTCGGCTCAGTTAAAGTGTATTTATTTGAAAGTTTTCGCGTCGACACGTTTAAATTTTGGCAAAACAGAAAAAGATTCGACAGTAATAAGAGGCAGGAAGGAATAAACAGGCCTGCCTTAGAGTGCCGACGATGACAAATGTGTGAAATTGCTTCTGAAAAGTTCCGTAGCTTTGTTTGGTTTCACGGGGCTGCGGCTGGAGCGTTTTGTTTTCACAGAAAAATCCATTCACCAATAGACAAGATGAAACAAGTATTTTGTTGTATCCAAGTGTTGTTACAGTCTGAAGCTGTGATTTGCAAAGTCTCTGCTTTCCAAAGCACAAAATAACTCCCAAGCCGTGCTGTGGTATCTTAGCCACCTGCTCCAGCAGCAATTTTACTCTTTTAATCCATTTGGAACAATCTTTTTTATTCAAAACAACAATTTTATCAATGGATAAGTAATATTATGTTGGTCTTTTCTGGAGATTATTCCAAGACCCTACATTGGAGTCAGCTCTGCTCCAGAGGGAGATATTGTTCATCTTCATCAACTTCTTTTATATCTTAATTATTTCCATGTTATTGTCTATTTACTTTATATCAGCTTTTCTTTTCTTGCTTTTCTACTTTTCTGAGAGCAATTGCAAGGAGCACTGTGTTGCATTTACGGGAGTTGGAAAAAAGGGCTCTGAAAATGAATGCAAATCATCCTTTTTTTCTATTGATTTCACTATCACACCAATGCCGAATAAAATCCATTTAATATATGTTTTAAATAAATATTAGAATGAATCATCCCTGTATTTAAAAGGGGTTGGAAAATAATCAGTTTATGAAAACATGATTTATGTTCCATCCATTGTTAAAATCCCCAAACAAAGTAATACAGCTGCATAAAGAAATCTGCTAAAAAAGGAAGCAAATTACTCTTTTCATTTATAAAAAAGGTTGCTTTTCAGCTGAATTGCACCGGAATATTAGATTATTTTGGGAGGAAATGTTTTAAAATGATTTATTACGGCCTCGTGGTTTTATTTACACTTTTGACAGCCCCTTTATCTTGGAATAATCAGACAGATTTTCCTGGCAGATGTTACCTGTGATCGTCGCGGCTAATCAAAAAGAGCATCATTAATGAGCTACATATACAGTCGGTGCGGTCGCCCTGAGCCCCGGCCTCGGCTTGTGTGCAGCCGGCTCTCCGTTCAGCCGTCATTAACTCCAAACACAAGGAGGCAGATTAATTCATGAGCTTTCCAGCAGGTGGGGAAGGGAGGAAAAGGTTAACACAACGGGAGTCAATCACGCCGCCTTTGTTTCGTCATTCCACGCTTTAGTGGCTGTAAGGATTTTAATCAGAAAGCGTCCTTTAGCCTTAATCAGGACGGATTGTAAGGTGGCCTGTTAAGGTGTCGCATATGTTAGAGTTTGATCAAGTGTGTTTAATAGAGCTGCTGCCATATGGCCCTGCCGTTGACTTCATGCCGCTGGATCCTTTATGGTTTACCTTATGCTCCCAAAAAGAAACGGCAGCATTCAGAGTGGACCGGATTTAAATGTTCTGCTTTCTGGGGCCGGTGTGCTTTAACATTTGAGCCATATAAGCCTCCCAAAGGAGTGGAAGAACTTCGGTGATGGATGCAGACTCCCAGAGGGACTCGAACGTCCCGGCAGAGTGAGCAAGCCTCCACGGCTGCTTTGAAGATTCCCTGCATTGGTTTCATGAAATAATGATGGCAGTCGTTTCGATCTTCTTGAATCTGTTCCTGGTTTAGTTTTCTTATTGTCACTTTTAAAGGTGTCCCATTTATTAGCATATTAGGCAAGGCAAGGCAAGGCAAATTTATTTATATAGCACAATTCAGTACAAGACAATACAAAGTGCTTTACATGATTAAGATATACCAAAATAATAAAATGTAGATAGAAAATAGAATAAAAGCAAGTAGGGATAGACTGTAGTAACAAAAAAGAACATTAAAAACAGTAAAACTGTTTAACTAGAACAGTCAAAGGCAATTTTAAACAAATGTGTTTTTAATATTACACGTCCATCATTGCTGGACGTTTGTGCTGGACCCCAGTGTAATTTGGCAATTTAACTGAAAAACCGTTTGAACTTGTGCTCTTTTTCTCCAGTGTTTTAATCAATTTATCCCTCAGCGATTCCAGTTTATAATATTTTCAGCTCTATTTTGAGTTTACAGGTGAAACGCTTTAGGAGAAAACATTTCCTTACAACTTACTAAACCAAACACGTTATTAAAGAATCTTTATAACTGCAAAGCTGGAACGATGGTCATTATTTAAATATATATAGAGACCTAAAGGATGCTATTCCACTGGGATTAGATGTTCTGGTTTATTCTATATTTTGACCAGGGAGAATACGGATTTGATTGGATTAATAACACAACAAAAGACTAAAAATCCAGATAGTTTCTGCACAAAAAAGTGAGACATGTCCCGAGTTTTTGGAGACCAGCTCTGGACGCTCTAATTGCATTAGGACTTAAAAAGTTTGAGGAACAACAAAAAGTCTGCACAAAACCTTTAATTTTATGATTTATTCTAATTTGGCTATGCTTTAAAGCAAGCGAGTGCATGTAGATGCACACTACACCTTTCAGATTTAATCAGTGGATAAACTTTAAAAATGACCTGATATGCCCAACTTTTCTTTCACCGGTCACAGAAAATACCAATAAAATCAATTAGTTTGTGGTTATAGCTTGAAAAATTGTTCAACAAATAACAAATATATTGGATGACAAATGTTAACCAAGACAAACAAGAAGATGAGTATAATTATCCATACTATAAAAACAGATTCAAAATAAAAAAATATTTCCACGTTAACCAAACATAACAGTACAAACCCTTTCACTCTATTATATGATCTATATATCAAATATATGAGATATATAAGATTATTAAACAACCATATCTATACAACTGTTGAACTACTTATTTTGTGATCAGGTTCAATTATAAGACATAACTTTGATGCTGCCATCTGCCAAGTTGGATGCAATGACTGTTGAGGGTTCAGGCTCAGAGAACAGAGGCTCTCCAGGCAAATAATAATCAAAGTAATTCAGTCTGAATTAGGGAAATACTGGGAATGTTAATATTTTATCAGCTCGAGTCAAAAAGTCATTAAAATGTGCGACTCGAGTCCACAGCTCTGATGAATAACACTGCAAGTAGGTTGGTTGTGTGATACAATTTTTAATAAGTTTTCCAAAATGCTAAACAACTTAAATAATTTGTGTGGTTATTTCTCTTGTCGAATTGCATAAAAATGCTTATGCAATTCAAAAATAATAGAAAAACTAGGAGAAATCAGCTCATTCCCGATGGTTAATGTATGCAATATTGAAATGGTTTTGCTTAACCCTATAACTCCAAACGTATCATATTTGATCCAAATATTTCTGAGACCTCCACACCTTCAATGAAGTCGGTATTTTTCGAAACATTAAGTTTACAACAAATTAATATAATTTACATACCCTGTATAAAAAATGCAGAAAACGTGAGAAAATGTATTCTTTTGGTCTAACAATTACTATACAAAGAAAATTTGAAAGCCTGATGTTTTATTTTAGATTTTTTTTAAAGCAACCAAAAGATGTCTTCACAATTACGTGTATCAGGCTTTATGGGAAATGAAAGGCAGAAAAAGGATGAAATGAAGACGTAAAATTGCCAAAAGGGCAAATTTACCCAGGACACTTTCCTGGTGCGACCGGCTTCTGGTGATAAAAGCCGTTTGGAATTGACTTTCAGGTGTAAACACATTTTTTCGCTCACAGATATGAACTACTGGAGGTTCCCTGAAAGTGCTTTCTCACTCGAAGAGGTCCGTGACCCATCCATCTCCTCTCTGCTTATGTTTTCCTCCTAACTTCGTTGATTTATTTGTATCTTTTTTTTGTTGTTTTTTAAGCGGCTTACCGCTCTCCAGTCATCCATCCCTCCTTCAGACTGCGCCACAGCCTTTTGAAAGAGTGCCTTTACATATATTATTCATTTGATTGACTCCGTCTAATCGCTTCGCAAGTGAAGGAAATTAATCATTGCAGAAATCCTGCCGTTTTGGGAGTTTCGGTGGAGCCGATTCGGGAACACAACATTACCCGGTGGAGTCGGCTGGAAAGGTGCGAGCCAGAGGAGGGAAAAACACCAAGAGCAAGCAAAAGGCCACTTTACCCGCAGCCAAAAGAAATCAATGAGGCTGGATATTCAACACTGCTCTGTGGTTTTTACGGTGGCCCATAAAAACCTTATTGAAAAAGTATATATGGCATGAGATGATTTCTGTGAGGGTGAAATTGGATTAAGCCTAGTGTAAAGCGGAGAGTCTGGCCTTTTTCCATCTCTGTCTCTCCTTCCCTGCCTTGCTCGACTCCCCCCCCACCCGGCGACCATTAAACCCTATAGGAAGAGAAACCTAATTACATGGCTGAAAGTGGCCATAGTGAGCACTATTAAAAGGATCCAATTAAAGTGTGTGGATCGCTGGCAGCAGCTTTCTGGTGAGGGATTATTTGTGGAGGTGGGTTTTGATCCGACGAGCGGACAGAGTTGGACGTCGGCTCAAGAGCGGTGAATTGGCGGCGTTCTGGAGCGACTCAGGAAAAGTTCACATAATTGGGACTTGAATCAATGGAAACTTGTTAAAATTAAAAATGACATTCAGAAGCATTATGGGGAAGCAGGACAAATTGCTGTTTGATTTTTTAGACCTCTAAAAGTGAGTTTTATTTGTCGATAGCACGCCATTCCCGAAAAAGGGAACTTAGACCTACAAGAGCACATTTATTAGTATGTTTCTGATACCTTTGTCTTTTTAACATTTTGCTGAAAATATGTTTTATGCATTTTTAAAAAAATAAAAAAACAAGGATAGATGTATTGTGGATATGTTGAAGCAGCAGCAT
Organism: Fundulus heteroclitus; assembly: GCF_011125445.2. Classification (NCBI taxonomy): domain Eukaryota; kingdom Metazoa; phylum Chordata; class Actinopteri; order Cyprinodontiformes; family Fundulidae; genus Fundulus; species Fundulus heteroclitus. The sequence continues at coordinate 19,760,199 of NC_046377.1, forward strand.
GTACGTTTTGATCCAAGGATTAGCTTAAATTGATACTTGTTAAATGATTTTTCAGGTCAATATACACAGATTTGGTGCATATGGAGGGTTTGTGCAGGCTGCCTTTCTCAAAAACTCAACTATGTGTGGATCAGGCTCTAAATGGATTATGTGACCTAGATCACCGCTTTACAGTCTGAGCTCCCCTTAAACTCAAGAGCTAACCTTACATGCTTCTACTTTTCTCCACAGCTCCTAGAGTTCCCCCTCCCTCTCCCTCTCCCCTGGCTCTGCTTCGTTCCTCTCCCTCTCCATTTCAATGAGAGACTCTAAGTATAATCTAGAGGGGTGACTGTGACCTTGTCTTCACAAGTAACTCCGTGACTTCTCAATCTTGTGGTCTGCTATCAGATTCCAAAACACAGAGACGGTTTAATCTTGTGACAGGGAAGTGTTGCCAGTGGCCTTCAGCTACACTAAACCTGAAAGTTACAGGTCTAGTGCCCCCTAGTGGCTAAAAATTACATGGTGCTGCTTTATATAAATGACTGGAACAGCCTAAAGTATCTAACCTGACAACAGCCAGCTGCATGTATCGCTCCGCCTAGCTCCACTCACATACATCTGGGACACCGCGATAGGAATTGCCTTTACTGAAGGCTGGGCCTTATCAAAACTCCTTGCATATGATTGGATAAGCCACTTGTCTGTCATCTTTATCGACGTGCTATTTCAACCACTCACACCGAAGCTAACCCGTGACGCTGATGAGACCGAAGCAGGAAAAAAAACCCTTTTTTTTTTTTTTATGTGTTTGCGGCTCTAGTGCAGGGTTTCCTGCAGCGCTATCTTGGCGAGGCGGCCGCGGAAAACATGTCGTCCACCCCCCGTTGCGCGTCCGCGTACGCGCCCCGGAAAACAAAACTTGCCAAATCCGGTCGGGAGAAGGGCGAAAACATGGTTTCCACCAACAAAAGCCTTCAGAGGTGTTCTCTGATGTTCTTTTAATGAAACAATATCAGATAGATTGGACAACACGGAAGAAATAGCAGCATCAATGCTAACGCTTGCTTCCTCGATGCGAGCCGCCATTGTTGTTGGAATCTCACGGTGGCTTCTCCACTACGTCACATCCATGAAACACCCGCCCTGCGTCCTGATTGGCCAGACCAAAAATTTGGTTGGGGAAATCACTTTCAATGAGCCATGTCCCAGATGTATGTGAGTCGAGCTAGGCGGAGCGATACATGCAGCTGGCTGTTGTCAGGTTATAAAGTATCACCTATGATAGAAAAAAGTGGAAAACACAGGAAATGTTTGAAAGATTTAATAGTTTTCTTAACAGTGTAATGTTTTTTTTTTAAATCACAATTTTCAGAATGTTCTTTTCTTGTGCCAGGATTTAAAAGGAAAGGTTGGAGTATGCAGTTAAAAACGGTGTTTAAATATACAAATGCAGAGAAAGTAGTTTTTGCTATTTATTACGAAAATGTGGAAGACCTAAATTCTCAATTAGGTTTTTGCAAGACTTGAAAATTAATTTCTTTATCTGGAAAAAATCTATATCACCAAAAAAAAAAAAAACTGCATAATGTTCCTTCCTCTTCACATTTACTGTGTACTTTTTGTCGGTTTATTACAAAAAAATCCCGTTAAATACATGAAAGTTTCCGGATATTGTGGTGTAACGTGGAAACATTTCACAAAGTTTTAACTGACCCTCACAGAGCCGGTCGGTTGACCTCTAGTGTAAGGAACAGACTTCCTGATCCATCAAGAAGCTTAGATGGTCCTACACTGCAAAAACAGAACTAAAAATAAGTAATATTTACTTAAAATTAGTGTATCTGTCCTTGGTTTGAGTAGGTAAATAAGATGATTTGCCAAAGGAATAAGACTTTTGCACTAAAAATAGGAACAACTCATCTCCATCATGTTATTTCAAGTACAGGATGTCTAATTATCTTATTTTAGGGGTCAAAATACTCATCCCATTGGCAGAAAATCTTATTTAGCTGCTCAGATCTAGGACAAAAACACACATTTTAAGAACATTTGACTTATTTGTAGATCCGTTTTTGCAGTGTAGCAGCCGTCATTGTGTGTGTAATAAGAAGCAGGACCATGTTCTGGTCCTCCCAGCCATCGTTACAATGGATATTTGGACCTGTCATAAAGTCTTTTAATTTGGATGTTTTCAACCCCGAAGTAAAAAAAAAAGAGGAGAAATCTCACTTTCTATTCTGCATAAAAAAACAATGTTGGGGTATCTTTCTTTGGTGTTCAGTTCTATGAATATCGGTTCCTAAAATCCTGGACGTTTATGACCTTCCCAATGGATTCAAAGCTTGAATTCACTGACGACTCATTTCAGTCGCATTTCTACCCAATGCCACAAAGTTAAAATGTGCTTCAAAAACCAGCAGTGCTATTTGTAAGATTTTGCCGAAAATATCTTTTATGCATTTCTTTTTATTTTATAACAAAGCTAGGGGCAGGTTTGGAGAAAACTGTGTATTTTGGATAATGTTAACGCAGCAGCATTTAAGTTTTGACCCATGGATTAGCTTAAATGGAGACATGTTGTATGATTTTTCAGTTCAATATACAGCATTTGGCGCAAATGGATGTTCTGGTCCTCCCAGCCATTGTTACAATGGATGTTTGGTCCTGTCATAAAGTCTTTAATTTGGATGTTTTCAATCCTGAAGTAAAAAAAATAAAGAAATCTCACTTACTATTCTGCATAAAAAAAACAATGTTGGGGTATCTTTCTTCAATTCTATGAATATCTGTTCTTAAAATGTTTATGACCTTCCCAATGGATTCAAAGCTTGAATTCACTGATTTCAGTTGCATTTCTACCCAATGCCACGAACGTTTAGATGGCAAAAAGCAGTCTGTGGAGGTTTTTGGGGACATTTTGTGCATCCGTCAGAGGTCAGAGGTCAACACAAGCAAAATTGAAAATCCCTTCAGTTGTGGTGGCATCCTCTGTAGATCAAACTGCGAAGATGAGGCTTTCTATACATTTCACTCCTGCTGGCGGAGCCGCTGCCGGTCCAGCAGCAGGGGGGGGGGGGGCGAGGTGATGGCATTGTGAGATAGCTCACCCTCTGGTATTAAAAGGCCAAGATGTCTCGGTATGAAATAATTTCCACCACGTGTGGTGTGATGATTATTCCAGCCTCTGTGACCCCGTCGGGCTGTCAGTTCAAATCCCCTGTCTGATCCTGAGAGGCTGCGCACAAATTGGCTTCTCTGACGTCGCACCTGTTGGCAGCGGGGGAGCCTGATGGCGTGGGACGGCGGGGATGAAATGAGGTCTGATGGGATACATGTCGTCGCGGTGACCGGCCCGATGCCCCCGGGGACTAAGCGGCAGCGACAGGGGGCGTTTATAAATGAATAAAAGCGGGAGGATTGGGTCATTGTTTGTCATTGTGATGTGTTCCAGCCAGCAATGCTCTGGCTGAGAGGGATTAGGCTGACACAGCAGCGCTTTCACATCCCGGCACACACACCCCGAAAAAAAAAACAAAAAAAAACACATAACCAATCTAATGACATCAGCTTTCCACTAATCTTTGCGTATCTCGGCCTTCTCCTCATGTCAACCTACTCATTGTTGCTTCTGTAACCGGCTGGGACGTAGCGGTAAAATCAGCCTCTGTAATAAAAATAAAAAAATAATAATAATCTGTCTTTCGGTGGATCCATTTGGGTAAAGCTTGTGGGATTCTGAATTGAGACGACGCCCTCCTTCATTCCAACACTTTTAGCCCCCCTGCAAGCACGACGGCTTTGATCTCCTGGAAAGGCGAGATGTGGAGACAGACCAAAGAGAATCGCCAGTAGTGGATGTTTGGAAGAAGAAATAATTTCACGTCGGCTGGACTTAAAGAACTGCGGAGGAGTCGGCTTTCTATGATACATGGTTTTGATGATGATGGGTACGTTACCTCTGTGAATCCAGAGTTTTGCTGCTTTTTCTACTCGATGGCATGAATGGAAGCACACCACATTTAGTATTTATCTCTTTTTCAAGACGTCTAATTGACATAATTAACGAGTGATCTGATTCAAGGTAGAGACCAAACATTGGCACCTGCTCCTTATATTAGAGAGATGACGATCTGGGCTTTGACTAGGCCAGCACTTTCCATGTCTTATTTATTTCTCGGCCACTTCTTGGTGGATTTATTGGGATCTTTTGAGTCACTGACATGTTGCTTTCATTGCTGTCCAGACAAACTTGTATTTTCCTCAAGCACCCTCTGATGCGCAGTAGCATTCATGGTGGATGTTTATGATCATCTCATTAGCTCAATTTAAACCTATCTGGAGAATATCATTCAGTCCTGCTTTGCAAAAAGATGTTTCTTCCTTGCCCACATTTGATGAAAGTAACTCTAAGCAGTAGCACAGCCTGCTGGAGCTTCTGTGTTAGCATTTTAGGCTTTTTTTTAGCATATTGTGATCTGCATTTAGGGTGAGCTCACTTCTCTAGTCAGAATTGGGTATGTTGGTAGTTGTTGTCTATTTTCTGGACATTAGAATGGCTGATTTCCTGGACGTCAACTTGGCATCCACCCACACGTCAACATTCAGTTTTAACAGGGACCAATAATGATTGAAGTTCCCATCATGTGCAGATTATGTGATACGCCTGTGTGGGATGTTAGCTATTAAGGTAGGACTGAATGGGGGGGATCTTTTATTTTGTATAAAATTTTACAAAAACATTTTTAATAATTTTTCTTCAGTTTTTATTGTTTATTTAAAGTTTAAAAGCTATATAGCCACTGTATTTGCTTTAAAACAACCCAAAAACCATTTGGTCATGATAAAATAAGGTTATATACACCAAGCCTCCATCCTCATAATGTTTTGATCGTACTTTTTGTGGATAAAAAAAGCCCCAGCACCGGGCACGATTAGCAGATATAAACAGACGTGGCGCCATCTGGCAACAGTATCGCAGAACTATCATAACCCTGGTTTGCTTAATAAATAAGTCAAAATTAAATAATGCCAGACTGAGCCTGACCCTCTGCAAAGCCTCGCAATAAAGAGGCAGCTCAGCTTGATTGAAGACCAACGTTATTAATTAAATAAACCGATCTAACAGAAACTTTAAGAGCCTCATATCAGCCTCATTTTTATTCCACTAGATCTTGGCCATTCTTAATTGTTGTTTCTCCTGGAGATGATAATAGCTGTTAGCCACTTCCTTGTTTTAACCCCTGCTGCGTATGAGCAGTAAATACTTCCGTTAAAATCGTAAAAAAAAAAAAAATGAAATGCTATATTTACTAACAAATTGAGCAAAAACAAGGCTTAAAACACCAAAATAACTAATATGCCAGCAAGACGTGATAATCTTTCCTAAAAACTTTGTATGAAACCAGAGTGAGCTACTGACGTATACATTTTAAAAAGTCAAATGATGCACCTTTAATTATTATCACAATTAAACGTCAAATATATTAGAAAAACACGGGCTTTCATAGGGTGTCTGAATTAATTTAACGTCAATGTGGCTCAGCATCCTAAACATGTTTTATTAAAGCAATTCCCTTAGATTTGTTAATCAAAATGGACTACTTTATATCATGCTAAATGTTTACTTCAAGCAGTTTCTACCCATCTAGAGAGGAATTTTGATTTTAGAAGGGATTAAGTACGCTCCAACCTGCTGTACTAAATACACCTGCTAAGGGTCCTGCTTTTGCTTCAGGCTCAGACGAGGCACGACTTTTTGACAAACGCGCGATTTATCGTCCGTTTTATTTGTTGTGGCGTCTTTGCAGCTTGTGTGGAGCTGGCGCTTTTAACGCACAAACACTTGTTTCTCTGATGATTCAGTCGGAAAGGGGCTTTGGATTTGTGAGGAGCATAAATTCAGTGGAGAAAATACCCAGCTAGTGTTTTTTGGGGGGGAAGCAGAAAGCATTATTGTGCCCATTTGTCAAGCGGCGAGGAGAGGCTGTTGTGAGCTGACAAGCTACAAGAGAGTATTATGCTAAATGTTTTGCATAGAATAAAATATGACTGACCGTTTACTCAGAGGTAATATATGTGAGAATGATTTAACTTTGGGGAAAGTTTAGTTCTGTGGAGGTTTTCTCGTCTTTAAGTGCCGCGGATGCTGCAGGTTTCAGTGGTTCTCACAAACACAGGTGATGTATTAAAGTCTTTATGCAATCCCTTCTTTCCTGCCTCTAAATCAGTTTATCAGGCCTCCTGTCGTTCTCCCCTCCTCCCCTGCCTCCTTGGGGGAATGATGCGGTCATCAATATCTCTGGTTGCATTACAGGCCGTCTACCTAGCACCTCCTGGAGGGCAGAACTATTAATGGGATTCAGGAGAGGCCGACAGAAGGCCAGTAGACAGCGGAGGGAGGGTGGTTCGCCGTCTGGCTTTCTCTCACCTCACTGGCTGTCAATAACCGGCAGAACAACACTCTCATTCTCACTGAACTCAAATAAACCTGAAAATCTCATTTATTCTGATATCTCGCAAAAAACGACTGCGCGCATCAGGTTTTAAGTCCAAGAAGTGCCTTTTTCTTTTCAGATCAAAACCCTTCCAATGTGATTAGACTTCAGAGCTGCGATATTAACTTTCATCTTTAGCTGAGCGAAAAAAAACCCAGCAGCATCCACCCCGCGCTTCCCTTCCTCAATACACTTTATTGCGTAATCGGAGTTTATTAAGCCGCCGCTCTGTTCCATCAGTGAAAGCGGTGAATAAGCACATGGCTAGCTGTGCTGTCTGCGAAGGCGAAGTGCAGCGAAAGCAGCTTTTTGGTGACGTGGCGCCACAGTTTGCCGTCCTTCATCAGCGCGCTTCACCCAAGGGCGGCAGCCCGGCTGCTGAATGAGAAACTAATCCATCCCACTAATGCAGGGGCATTACAGCTGCCCGTCACTTCCTAATTGACAAATGGCTGGATTAGAATGGTTACAATGGGTCATGCTGACGCCGCCTTGGCCGGTCGTGACGCTGCGTTTTTAAGGTGTGAAAGAGACTCACGTACAAAGCTATCGTCTAAAAAGCAACATGGAACGAAAGAGAGTTCACACCTGGAGACTTCTGAAGACAATAAGACAGATAATCCTGTCTTAAACTCTGACTTCTTAACTATAGGAGATCTAAAGCACTTCAACTTAGCTGTTTTTAGTGTCCAGTTATTCAACAACAACAAAAAGAACTTAGCCACATTGGAGTTTTTCCTGAGCATCAGTGTTATGGTCAAGCAGACTTTGACTAGACCAGAACCTTATTTATTTTTTCAGCTATTAGGACGTGGACTGTGCCGTGGAATATTGTCTGGCTGCATAATCTGTGTGCATTCAAATTTAAGGTTACAAACTGGTTGCCGGTCATTATCCCTCCAGATTTTGCCAACAGGCTGTTTCTGAGAGACTCCAGGTGGGAAAAAACTGTTGTCCTCACAAACGTAAACGAATCAAAGAATCATGTATGTGGAGAAGCACTTAATGCTTACTCTGAAGTCTTGATGCTGTGGATTTGTTTCTCTACCAAAGGCATTGGAAGAATAAACTGGAGAGATTGTGCAAAGATTGGTATATAGACCATATTTTCCATTAAGGACACCAGTCCTGAAACAATGTTTTATTTGCTTAAATAAGAGTCCAATTTTTTCACTTATTTAAAGTATGCCTTTTCTGTGTGTTTAGAAAGAATAGTTAAATAATAACCTTCAGATAGGCGTTCATAAGTCAACAAGTATAAAAATGATTTTATCTCTGGAATTAACAATAATAGCTCACTTTTGCTGGACAAGTAAATAAAAATCTGTATTTTTAAACATAAAAAGCTGCAGTCCCACAAAGACAATTATTTAACAAACCATGTCCTCATTTGTCTGAATTACTACTTACAGGAATTACTTGTTCCAAATTGCTAAGCTTTTGTGTGGCTGGCAGGTCTATAAGGTCTTCAATTCAGTTTTTTTTCTTAAATATACCAAGGACTAGGTCCAAACACTAGGGTGATCAAAAATAAGGAATAAGATTTTGTTCAGAACTGAAAAGCATGCTAACAGCATTTCAGTCGATTATTTGGAACGACTACCAGGAAGTCCTTCAGCTAGTTAAGAAACGGGGAGTTGAATTTGAGATTTGGGCTCAAATTGCTATTAGGTTGTACAAACAAGACTCTACTTTAAACAAAAATAACTCCATCTTGTGTCGTCACACTGCAAAAACAGAACTAAAAATAAGTAACATTTTCTTGAAATGAGTGCATTTGTCCTTGATTTGAGCAGGTAAATAAGATTATCTGCCAATGGAAAGAGGATTTCTACCCCTAAAATAAGATAATTAGATATCCTGCACTGAAGTTGATAGAGATGAGTTGTTCCTATTTTAAGTGCAAAAATCTTATTCTTATTTACCTGCTCAAATAAAGCACAAATACACTCATTTCAAGAAAAAATTACTTATTTTTAGTTCTGTTTTTGCAGTGCGTGAGTGAAAGTAATTGAATTGTAAATCATAGTTTCCAAAAGTCACCGAAAAATCATCAAACCAAATTTAATCAAATCATCCAGATTGGTCTAGAGTTTTTTTTTTTTTTTGTTTTTTTTTTGTTTTTTTTTTTTATCTAAGGAAACTCAACAGTTTGGATCGAGTCATCGACGCATACATTGTTGCTGACCCTGCAGCAATCCCTCATACCCAGCATGCATGTAGCAACAATAAGCTAATACGAAAATTAATGTCTGCTTCACCTACAGAAGCATTTTATTGAACTGAAAGTCAAGACAAACAACACAATTATTATTCAGACCAAATCAAGGACCAGGACAGAACAAGCCGAGGAATATGGAAGATTTATGCCTCGTAATTCCTCCCGCTTTTAATCTCTGTAGCAACGAGCGTTCATTTTCAAGCCCCTGACATCAGCATGAATCATTATCTCTTGATTAGTCATGCGTCCTGTGTTCCAGTTTTGTACATTTTGGAGTAAAATGAAACACAAAAGTTTGTATCGTGCCACGTCGTGTCTTTTGTTTTTTCCCCCTCCACAGATGTTTGGTGAGGATTTCTTTGAGTGCTTGTCGCGTAATCTTTTCCTCCGGGCTTCTGAGCGCCGCATTGTCAACGCACAGTAGTAGAGTCTCTGCCTGCGATGCTCCAGGAAGTACGGCGGATTTAAATCCGAGGCCAGACGCTCTGCTCTCCAGAGATGGCTCAGGGCTGCTGTCGAGCCTCGTCTTGTTACCTGTAATTCATTGCCGACGTAGCGCAGGTCACGCAGCGTTTGCTTTCCACGCGGAGCTCACGCCTTTACGCTGCTTTATTAACCAAACGGCTCTGAGGGACGTTGACGGCGAGCGAAATTGCGGCCGTGGACTTCTGAAAGAATTTCAGAGCAGCATGAACTCCCTTCATTCACCTGTTTTCTCCTCTCCCATTCACGTTCGGCTCACCTCCGTCGCCTCCATAGGGCGGTGGATTGCTTCCTCGTCTCGTTGGTCGTCCCCCGCGTCTCCAAAGTGCAACCCGGGGCTTTTAACAAAGACAAATGACCTGCTGCGGTTTGAGCTTTGTTGTTTTTAAAGCATATAAAGGTGAATTCATACGTTATTCGAGCATGCAAGTGCGGCTGCGAGTGCGTTTGAGTAAATTAATCATGGCTTATCGTGTCGTGTTTTATCTGTTTACAACCCCACTGAACCAAATCATGCCTGCAGGCTATCCGTCTATATCACGCTTTAATTATGCAACACACTGCAAGTTTCTTGGCTCCTTGTTCATCTACACCTGCTTTTCTTTTCATGATTATTCCTTTTTTTTCTTTATTTGTACTTCACATCTTTCTGCTTCGAATTTGGTTTGGTTCTCAGTTTTTATCTGTTTTGTGTAAAATAGTTAACTTCTCAGTTGATTCAAACAACGTTGCACTTATTTGGATAAAGTGTTTGTATGCGTTGCAGGTCCTGGAGGTCGTCCGGTCAGATTTTATTGGATGTTTCAAGGACTAAGCTAGAACACACTCTGGAGCAAACTAACTTTGGATTTTTATGCCATCACTGAACCGGGGGTTTCTAGAAGCAAATTGATGATTAATTTACTCAGAGAGGTCTTCAGTTTTTCCTTTGCACATATCTTTCAAACTGGATTATTTAGGTGGTTTTATTTATGTTTTTATTATATGTACTTTGGATGTTTCAAAGCGCTTTATAAATCAATAAATGTAAAAAAAAATCATATCAAATCTCAACAAAATTTGCAAGACAATATTCAGAAATACTGAACAAATCAATCCAATATACTCATATAATTGACAGATTTGAGTTCAAATTCATTCTTAGTTATGATACGAATTGGTCGGATTCAGTTGATCGTTTTGTCAATTATCCCAAAAAAAAAAAAAAAAAAACTGTGAAAGCCTAGAGTCATTGACCTTTGCAGCAATCCCTCATGCTGAGCAAGCATGGGGTTAAAATTAACTGTTTCATTTAAATTACGGATGTAAACCACTCTTTTTTTGCACCAGACCAGGAAGCAGATTTGTCATTTCCACATTTAATTAGAAATGTAAGCCTCTCCAGATTTGCGTTCTGCTTGTAATGATGATGATCGCACATCTTTGGGCACCCAGAAACCTTGGAGCAGAGCTGGACGGAGTAACTGAGTAGTAGGCGTTGCTTTTCACAGACTCACGGAGGCAGTCTGGAACGCAGCAGACTCGGACTGGAGCGGAGGATGTGGAATTATGGGATAACTCAGTTGGTATCTTTGTGTTCTTTGCAGTAGGAATGAAGTCACCGTTGTCCTTAAAGGGCTACCCTCTGGATTACTTCTGCTCTCTCTGAGTCCAGTCATAGCTGGAGTTCTCTGGTTCCTGGGGGAATGTAATCCAGGTTTTTGCTGCTGAAGTTTTAGCACCTTCATTCTTTTCATCTTAACCTGGCTGTGGGAATTTGGCTGCTGGGTCCATTTGTCCTGTAGATGACCCAGTTTGGGCCTAACGTCAGCTGTAACAGTGATTACCTCACATTTTTCTCTATAATCATAAAGAAAAAGTGCTCAGAGAAAAGAAAAAAATGTCCCATGGGACAAAACAAGCCCATATCATTACCCCTCCACCACTGTGCTTGACATTTATATAAGGTGTTATTGGGCTCCATGTTGGTTTCTTGTTGCACCATTTTGTACCGCTGCATTGTTGTTTTGTTTAAACTAACCGTTTGGTATCCAGGTATTGGAAATTGGTTTATTTTTTCATGTAGTAACACATTTTGATTAATTATGGGGATGCATTTTCACAAAGATATTTCTGTTCGATTGTAGATCATTATCTGAAAATGTTTTCTTACGCTCTGATCATTCGGTCCGACTACGACCCTTAAACCAGTCAGATATGGCTGAGTAGATTTGGAGTCATATATCCTGGTTTCCTTACATCAGACTGAGTGGAATGTATAAAATTCAAGTAAACTGTCAAGCTGTGTATGAATCGACTCCCTGGCAGGCAAGGACTGACCAGTGGTCAGTTCGAATTGTGCTGCACCAACCGTGTTTTACCTGAAAAAGCTGAGTGTGAAACGGCTGCAAAGGCACAAAACGATGAAGGGAAATTACTTCCCCCTGTTGATTATAGACTGTTTGACTTTCTTCAGACAGGGCTCAGAGACGTTTGGTCAAGTTGTGTCAAGAACTTTGCGGTTAACATGTTTAAAATTCCTATCATTTCCAGGGATTTGCAGCCGTCTTCTGTCTTAAAGGTCCATATTTATGAAAAACCTTTCTTAATATGGAGTTTGGGCTTCATACGTTGCCATAAAGCTCTTTACAAAGTGGCAGATGAGCAGCAACAGTTGCTTTTCACACATCGTGGCCAATGTCTTTCTACTCTAGCAATGTGTTAACACGTGTTCCACACGAGCAAACAGTAGTTTACATGACACTGGATGCTTTTCACAATTAACTTTATTGGCCAATATTGTGTGCACAAACAAGGAACATGTCAAAAGCTTACAGTGTCCAGACATCTATCGCTCTATATATATATATATATATATATATATATATATATATATATATATATATATATATATATATATATTAAAACGAGAAGGAGTCAGGTTGTGATAGTGCAAATAGGCTTTTTTTCAGACTACAGTAGCTGACTACTCAGGGTATGAGATCTTAATTGTGTTTCTCAGACTGAAAGCCTGTAGGAAGAACCTGTTTATGTGGCAGCTGGTTTTTAGAGCTCTGTAGCATCAACCTGAAGGTAAAAGTCTAAACAAGTTGTGTCCAGGATGTGTGGGATCTGCAGCGATGTTGGCTGCCCTTTCCCTGACCCTAACCCTACCCCTGATCATCTCTATGATCGCTTACCTTCAAATTTAATCAGATCTGGGCGCTTTTTCTTTTTGCTGCGCATCGAACCCATTATACACCTGTTGAGATATAAGAAATATGAGAAATAAGAGATAAACACTTGATTCAACCCAAAAAGAGCCTCTTATAGATTTCTGTAATAAAGATGTGATGATAGCGATAACCTCATGTAAAGTCTTTCCAGCTCTCCAGAGACACAGAACATGTCATAAATTGACTGGCCTTGTGGTTGCCTCCTTTTAAAAGAAAATGTGCTGTCCCTGAGAAATCCCTACCACAAGATGCAGCTATATATAGTTCTGCCACATCAAAGGTCTTCTTTGAAAACATGTCTGCGTGCGTGTGTGTTTGCTGCTCAATCAGTAACTCTGCCTTAGAGGAAGGCTAATCTGAGAGGTACACAAGCCCCCCCCCCCCAACCCCCCGGCATGCCAGCAGACACAATCAACAAGCTCTCCTCTGGAGGTGCGACACATGCTCAGACAATCACTTTCTCTTTTCTCCATTCCCTGCTGCTTGTTTGTTCTCATAAGCCTTAACAAATCACTCTCTCTGTGTTCTGGCGTATTGATTTTTGCTATGAAGGGATCTGCAAGCAGGCAGGAGTGCAAACAGGCTTTCATGTTAGTCCATGTGATGGTGACATCAAGATCATGTGCGTATAAAAAAAATAAAATAAAAAAAATTGACTGTCCTTGAAGGGGCTTCTCAAAAGACGATGCAGTCGTTATCAAATGATCATCTAATCAGGAGCTGTTGGATTAAGTTGTGCCATAAAAGGAGCCTCTATTCAACAGATTCATTATTTTATAGCGATGGTTGCCTCAGAAAGTTGTGTGGCATTGATAAATTCAATTCAATTAAATTTTATTTATAATAGCGCCAATTCATAAAACATGTCATCTCAAGGCACTTTCCAAAGTCAAATTCAATCAGTATATACAGAATGGTAAAAAAAAAAACAATTCCCATCTAAGGGAACCAGTTGATTGCATCAAAGTCCCGACAAGCAGCATTCACTCCTGGGGAACCGTAGAGCTACAGGGAGAGTCGTCTGCATTGTCCATGGCTTTACAGCAATCCCTCATACTGAGCAAGCATGAAGTGACAGTGGAAAGAAAAACCACCCATTAGCGGGAAGGAAAAACTTCCAGCAGAACCAGAACCAGGCTCAGTATGAACGGTCATCTGCCTCGACCCACTGGGGGTTAGAGAAGACAGAGCAGAGCGACACAGAAGCACACATTGATCCGGTAATCTGTTCTACATTAGATGGTAATAGTGGATGATCTGTCTTCCCTGGATGATGTCACAGCTAACAGAACGCCAGACCAGGTGTACCTTCTATGAAGAAAAAAAGAGAGAGAACACAAAGTTTTAAAAGCTGAAATGACGACAAGCAATGCAAATTTGAGAACAGTAGAACTCAGTAGAGTGAGAAAAATAGACCCTGATGTCCTCCAGTAGCCTAAGCCTATAGCAGCATAACTATAGAGGTAGCTCAGGGTAACATGAGCCACTCTAACTATGAGCTTTGTCAAAAAGAAAAGTTTTAAGCCTAGTCTTAAAAGTAGACGGGGTGTCTGCCTCACGGACCAAAACTGGGAGTTGGTTCCACAGGAGAGGAGCCTGATAGCTAAAGGATCTGCCTCCCATTCTAAACTCCCATAAACTACACTGTGAGCATCAGATTTCTTAACTCACATCAACATACTCTTTTTTTTTTTTTTCCACAAATTTATAGGCGCATGGAAATTCAGGTCTATTTCTTACATGTAGAATTTCTGCTACACTTAAATTAAGGATTATATAAACACCCAGGTAACTGGGTGGACTATTTTACATCTTTACGCGTTTTTTAATTGGCAAAATATGATTTATATAATTTATATTTGAGAACAAACTCTAGGAGAGTGCCTGGGATTGTAAAATAACACAGGCTGAGTTTAACACCTAAAGGAGATTAACTACAACTTTTCAGGCTTCCCATCCGGGAGGAAAAAGTGGTTGCGGCTAAATCTAAGAGAAGTAAAAATATTTTGAAGGACTTTGGATGAAAGCAGTTTTAGGTGATGAGGTGTTCCATAAACAACAGATTTAAATTGATTTCTCCTTTTTTTTATTTTAATTTCAAGCTTGGTGGTTCTCACATAGGACGCGGTCATAAATCCCTCGCATTTGAGCTTTGAGTCAAATGAATCTGAGCTTAAAATAACCAAGTAAAAGCTTCCTGACTTATCTTTGCTGACCTTGGTTCAACTAAAATAAAACTTTGATTATTAAAGTCCCATTTCTTCAGTTATAAAAGGGAACAAAGTACATTATTTAGCACTTGACTAAATATAGCCAGTTTTAGATTGCGGCAGCTTTTATCAGCGGGTTGCTTTTAGCCATCTATCATTTTTAATTACTTGCCTGAACTCGTAACTTTAAAAATACTGACATGAAATGTTGTTCTTTTCTAAATTTCATCTTGCTTTTGAAAGATGCCCCAGAAAATATTTGACAACCTACTGTAGGACCGGATCATTCCTCAGCCAAAAAATCAGACATGAATAATTTACTTTCTTCTAAGTTGGGGGGAAAAAAAAACATCCAAACTGGAAAATAAAGCAATCCAAAAGTACATCTTTAACCGACTGATCTTTAATTACACTGACTAGAAATTCATACTTTATTTTGGTCAACTCTGGTGTTTTTATAGCATATTTAGGGATTACAGAACTGTTTACCATTTTTCCAATGGTTGTAAAGTTTTATCTGCTTAATGGACAAGATGAGATTTTATAAAATATATTTTCTGATCTGTTTCCATTTCAGTCTGAAAACTGCAGCAAATTCACACAAACATCTATTTGTGGGCCTTCCTAACGTGTAAATTTTATCGTGTTTTGGAGCTAGAAAAATCTAATAAAACATAAATTAACCTTCAGTTTTCAACGCATTTAAGTAATTTTAAAACCAACCTTTTCTAACACGAAGAGCCTTCGGAGCCCTGTGTCTCTTAAGTGGAAAAGCACCGCTATGAATGGAGAAGGTCTTGTCATAAGGAACCCCGGAGTGCTGCAAACTACCTGTGTAAACAGAAGAAAGAGAAGACTGAGTAATCTCACTGGCCCCAAAGTAACTAGTTGACATTTTAAAGCAAAGAAAACCCCGAAGCTGAGAGGCGAGAACTAGACTCACTTTATCTGATAGCTACACCAGTCAATCAATCTTTATTTATGTAGAACTGTTCCACACAATAAGCCAAACTGCTTTGCAGGTAAAATAAGATCATAAAATGTTAAAAGCAAAAAAAATACAGTTATGATAAATAAAACAATACTGCAAAACAAATGTAATCACCCAAGGTTCTGGCGGTTCTTATGGATAATCAGAGACTGATCCACAGTTTGGGAGCTGCAGCTGGAAAAACTCGCTGCAGTTAGCTCTAGAAGCAACAAAGAAACCGGACTATAGAGGCGACTGCGGCTATTTGTGAGCATAAAGTTTCCAATTTAAGAAATTGAGCTGTTTTGCTCCCAGCGTGTCGCCTTACGGTACAAAATGTACTGACGTCAACAGATTGATTTAATAAATAAATCAGCCACGGCTTTCTTAACACATCATTTAGCTGCTGGTGTGACATTAGCTTCTTCAACATTTGAGGCGAATGAGTTTTAATGTAGAAAAGTAAGACTTTAAGCTCCTTTCTTTCCCTGCTGCCTTGTTCTGCACAACTTTTGCGTGACTTGTTCTTCAAAACTATCTCAAGCCAGGCAATACACTGTATGAGTTTTTGCCTTTTATGGAACGATTCTTCAACAGTTTGAGCTATATCTGAGTGCCACGATTGAAAATATCGTGCAGTGTACGCCCGGCATCAGTGACACGGTCAGAACTGCAATGCTGGTCGGAGCAGGAGAATCAATTACATCCTGTACTGTAACAGTGGCAGCATTAACATTTTTAGTTTATAATCCTGCCTCAGGCGGTCATTCGGCGCTGTGGTACGTTACAGGTAGACCCGTAACATAACTTATCTCGCCATTTTTCCTTCTATCTTCTATCTACTGGTGAAAAAAGCCACAACAGCCGTAAAAAAAAAACAAGGTATCACCAGTAATCAGTTCCTACTGGTTGGTGCGTCCCAGCATGGTGCCACCAAAGGCCATTGCCCTTTCTGTATCGATGCTCAGCTTCAGGGTTTCATGTATGACCTCATCCATCCGTGGCGAGTTTATGTCTAAATGCTTGACTTTATAATTAACATAATGTAATGTATCATAGTAAAATTGTTAATAAAACGCTATGTGCTCCATAACTTGTAGAGTAAGGATCAGTAATGCTTTTATACATCTACAAAATTAGGGTACATTTAAAAAATTTTTCATTTAATTATCTTGATTTATGTTTTTATTTATTTCTTTTTCCCATTCTCTCTCATTTCTTTTATGCCGTTTGTTCATACAAAGACTTCAGCTTCTGGGAAGGACGGCTTTAACTCATCCGTCCGTTAGGTCTGCACAATATATCCCAAATATATGGCGATCGCAATATCAGTCTGTGCAACGTTCATGTTGCAAAACACTGTTTGGAGTGCTACAGTTGTTGGCTAACATCTTCCAAGTGTCAAGAACTTAGAATTTTTCATGCTAATGTCATATTTAGCCAGTTGGACAGAGAACCACAGGCTTAACCCCAAATACAAATGACTTTGCCCAAAATGCATCACAGTATTTACCAGTATTATCACCACCATAAGATTTTGTGATATCATGCAGCCCTATGCATGTCTGTTAACTTTTGTGTGACACCTGGGAGTTGAAAACATAAGGATGGCGGATTATTTTTATCCCCTAGTTGTGTTTCCACACTTAAATAGTAACTATTTACAGTATAAGGCACTAACAACGCTGTTTATCCAAGCTCTGCTTTTAGTTTGAACAATGTCCTCAGATGTGGAAAACCCATTCGGCTCCTCGGGGGTTCGAGTGCTGCGTGTTATCACAGCTGGGATCGGCTTTAACAAGTCTAATTAGCACACGGCGAAGAAAGAACATTTAGGAAGTTGTTTGTGCCACGTCTTGATCGCTGTAAAACATTTTTTAGGAGCTCCTGCACGAACCTTAAGAGTCAGTAAAGTTGACTCAAAACGTGGCGACTGCAGAGTGAAACGTTGCAGCTATGAGTGGAGAGTCCTGACATGCTGTCACCTCTATGCAAATGCACTGGATTTCACCTCTGGGTGTCCAAATTGCATCACTTAGCTGCCAAATTAGTACGTTGTCCTTTCCTCCACCGGCTAAAAGCTCCAATGGTCGACCTTTGTCATGCAGGAGAGAGGGGGACAAATGGGACAAATTAAAAAGGACGTTTAATGGAGAGAGGGATCGGGTTAAAACGTCAGCCAAAGCTAGGTTCTTTTTTTTTGTTTGGTGTAGTTTGTAGAGACGGAACGAACAATATGAGACATTTCTACAGAAACTGCATTGTAGCATCAACCAGTTTATCCATAAACATGAGAGAGAATTTGACATTTTTAGCTTCTCGTTAAGCTCCGTCCAAATCTGAGGTCCTCTGTACAAGATACTAAACCAGGGGTGTCAAACTCATTTTGGTTTAGGGGCCGCATTCAGCTTAATCTGATCTCAAGAGGGCCACACGAGTTAACTCATTGCAAGATTAAATAGAACTAATAAATGTGGACTTGTTGATTTTTATATTAAGTTAATTTCACTTTTACACAATATATTATGAATAACCTCAGCGTTTTTAAGAAAAATATGTGCAATTTCAACAATACTTTTACTCAGTTAAACATTTACTTGTGCATTATGCATAAGAACTGATCACAGTGATAATACGATGTTGAAAAACATTTATTCACATTTTTTGGTACTTAAAAACATGTCCTGCATGATAAAATACATCAAACAGATAAAAATTAAGAAATGATTTGAATTTTTCCACACCTGAAGCTTAATCTGCTAATTAAAACACTCGTGGACAATATAGGAACTGCATATTTTCAATTAAACGAAGTACATGTTTTTTTCAATAATTGTTTTATCATTCTCTTCCTTTTATCTTGTCCACTTGTGAAAGTCAAATCTGATGAGCTCTTTGTGGCATCTTATTGCCACATTGCCAGACAGGACACTGAAAAAAAAAAAAAAATGTTTTTTTTTTATAATGATAATGCATTTAGCCACAGGGCCGGACTAAATTGTTCGGCGGGCCGGATCCGGTTTCTGTTTGTTTTGAGGGTACGAAATGAAAGCAGGTTGCCAGCAGGGGCACAAAGTTGTGTGTTAACGCCAAAAGTCTGAATCTAGAATGCTGCTGGTGTTACTTTTTGCATCAAAGTAGAGCCATAGTTATGGAGGCCCACTGTACTGGAACAGTGTCCAGTGCCGACTTCCTCTACAGCGAGGGAGAAAGTGAAGGAGCGGCTGTTTGAAACGCTTTAAGAACTCCTCTGCAGCACGGCGGCGAAGCTCTAATTGCTCTCTTGTCCTCCGCAGGCACAACCCGGCAGCCCAAGGAGGGAGAGGTCCCCGGCGTGGATTATAATTTTGTGACCGTCGAGCGGTTTATGGAATTGGAGAAAAGCGGCGCGCTGCTGGAGAGCGGAACGTATGAAGGTGAGGATTTCGGGGGGAGGGGAGTCACGCCTAACGAGGCAACGGGGGCTGCCGTCATCCTTCTCGCTGACATTTCCAATTCTTTACAGAAGGTATGCCTCATTATGACAAGCAGTGTTGTAAAAAGTACTGAAATCTCAGAGTCAAGTAAAAGTATAAGTACCTCTCTAAAATATGACTTTGGTAAAAGTCCAAGTCACTGACTGAAATGTTACTTGAGTAAAAGTCTTAAAGTATCTGAAATGTCTTGTACTTAAGTATGACAATTACTGTAAAAATAGATGTACTCAAGTAATATAATAAAAAGTATAAGTAAAAAGTAAAACAAAGCAAATGCAGTTTGAATGACATTTTTTAGATTTTGGTAATCTTAGAAAGTCAAATTCACTTAAAATAATGTAAACGACCAAGTGCTGGAGAAATTTAGACCAAGTTTAAATAGAAAATACAACCTTTCTGTAAGCTTTCAGTTTTCCTTCTTCAAGTAAGGTCAGTACTATGCACTTTGAAATTGTACACAACCAAGTGCAGGCAAAATTTAGACCAGGGGGTGCATACTAAGAACATGGTTTAGTTACTCTTTTTGTAACGAGTAACTAAAGCAAGCATTGAAAATGTATTGAAGTAAAAGTATGCAATTAAGTTCAGAAATATAGTGAAGTAAAAGTAAAAGTTATCAAAAAAATTTTATACTTGAGAAAAGTATAAAGTACTCCAAAATATACTTAAGTACAGTAGTGAAGTATTTTTACTTTGTTACTATACAACACTGATGACAAGACTGTTTGTTTTTTTTAATCTTTTGGTGACGGTGTGTTTATCACACCTCGTCCATGGCTCGCTCTAAACTCTGCATCCGTCTTCCCGCTCTGTTGAGAAGAGCGTCATCAGTCATCAAGGACACTCAAAGGAATCTGTAAATACTGAATAGTTGTGGGGGGGGGGAGCCCACACACGCTTTGGCAGCACCTTCGTGTTGCCTTTCTCATGGCCTAGACCTTGAGCTGCAGCGGCTCTTCAGTTTCCTAATCAAAACAAACACTCAGATGGTCACATAGGCTGGAGGCTCGGATTTAAAGAGCTCAGAACGCTTCCCTTGGTCCGCCTGACGACCTCCAACTCTTAGCAAAACCTCTGCCAATATATAGATAACGCTCTCCTCCTCCTCCCACGAGGCTCCGTTCTCAGGCTGCTGCCGTAAACTGGAGGGTTGTAGAAAATCACATTTCTGGAGCTCGGTTTAAAGCCACAGCCAGAGGGGTCGTTGGATCCTTTCGCCGACGGAAGCTGTTTTCCACATGGGAGGAGAGAGAGAGGTTTTTTTTTTTCTGCCTAATTGATTTGCCATCATTCAGCATATTTTTTTTTTTTTGTGTTTTAATGATTTAATAGCCAATTAGATGTAGAATAAAGAGATAAAGAATCAATTTTAAATGGAAGGGTACTTAGAATAATTTGTTACAGCAGCAAAGATTTGTTAAAAGGAAGAATTTGCATTAGACAGGGCTGGGGCTCACAGATTCACAGCTTTTGGTGAGGAATATGTTTTAGTATTCTGCTCACTAAATCACAGTTTTGTGTTTTTGTTTTTGTTTTTTTTTCCAAGACAAAAAGGCCCAGTGGGACAAAAAAAAAACGAGGCGTTTTGCTTTCAGTGTGTTAATTTCAGCTCTGGGTCAATTAGCCCTTTTAACGATTCATACTTTCATACCTACACATTCCCATTTCCTGCCCTTCCGGCTCAGTTTAACATATAAAAACTGTTTCATAGTCATGTTTCTAAATCAGGCGTATTGAGGTATTTTCAGGAAATATTTTAGACATAAATTCAAAAAAAGCAAACAAACTCAGATTTTGTGTGTTATCCTAAAATAATTATATTTTAGTCTTCCAAAAAAATGTATTTTCCTCATTTGGGCCATTGGACTCTTATGGACCCCCTGAACCAACCAAATTAACTGAGAGACATCATGGCTGCAAGGTTCCTGGTTCGACCCCCACAGACGGTCAGTCTGGGTTCCTGAGCAAGACCCTTAGCCCCAGAATGCTCTCTGCTCCCTCCGGGACGGGTTAAATGCAGAAGAAGACAGATTTCAACGGAATATATGATACAAATATTATGAATAATAATAGTAATAATAATACTTTGACCGATTAATCTACAGTTTACAGGTTATTTGTGTTTCAACTGGAAAACATGCAAATAAAAACACTTTTCTAGTCATTGGTCTGAACGATATTCTCATGATATGCTTATCCTGTGCAGAGGTTTGGCAGTATTGCCATTTTTTTACACAGAATTTGAACAGGAATGTAAACCAAGAGCTGAATAAATTCTAGCATTGCTAGTAGTCTGAGGAAATGTCTATTTTTGAAAATGGGTAAACACATAAAACTAGGTTCATGAGGACTGTTGAAGACTGTAACCATAATTGACTTTATTCCCCAAGTTGAGAAATTTACCTGCAGTTCCACTTTTTAATGACATGCTTATGAAAGCTACCCATCCATTTTTTTGGGTTGTTCCACAAATACAGGTGTCACCAATTATTTTATTCATTATTTATTTATTGACTCGTTTAGATCAAAGGTCTCTTTTTGCAAGAGTATCCTGGCCTAGAAAGGCAGCAGCTAAATAAAATAGAAAAACAGTTTTAAAACATTTGACATGTAACGAACCTAAAAGATAATGCATCAAGACTAATAGGAGCATAAAGGTTTAACAAAAGAGATCAAACATTGTTGCACTAGCACCTGCAAACCAATTTGGATGCTTAAAATTTTCTAAGAAGAGATTTAAACATGTCTAATGTAAGAAACCCTGCAGATTTAATTGGTTCTGTGGTTTGTTCTGAGCTCAATACAGACGTGAGGAACGGACGGCACGAATAATCCCTGAAAAACGAAGATGGTGGTTTACAGCGTGTTTCTGGGTAATGTGGGCCTGTAGGTTTGATGGCAGACAACCAAGAATTGCCTTATCGATGAAGACTTCCCTGTGATTCGGTCTGTGGGCACTTAGGTGGTCACTTTTAATTTTGTTTACTAGTTGTTGCTCTATATGACATTTAAAAGTGATACAATCATCAATATTACAGGTTATGAACTGTATTTTAAGCAACCTGTAATAATTATGGAACAATTTGGTTCAGATTTTTCTTATAATCACTTGTCTTATTGTAAGGTAGCTCTAATGCTAAACAAATTGTGAAAGCATCTTTTTGTGTTTTCACAGACGAAAGAAAAGCGTTATAAATCCTAAACTGGATTACAATATATTTTGTTCAATGTAATCCTGTAATTATTGGAGGTCCACAGCTGCGGGGCAGATTCAAACATTACAAACATTGTGTAGTGTAGAGAAATATTGGGCCGTTTTTGCTTTTTATGAACTAACTTGGAAGCTGCTAGCGTAGGTAGCCAGCCAGCGGTAGTTTCCACACCTTGTGCGGTAGTTGTTTTTTATTTTATTTTATTTTATTATTAACCAGAAATATTTAGAATAGTTAGACATGGTTTTTCTATGATTTGTTGTAAAAGTGTAGCAACACTCTTTCAGCCAAGTGTGCTGCAGTGCGCAGCATCGGGTGCTACTGTGTATTCAATAAAACCAGGAAACGACCGATTGACCAGCGAAGGTCCTTAAAATGATCATTATTGTTGTTAATTATCTTTATTATTTGTCACGGCAGCATACAATCCAATTAAATGTGTCTTCATCCCTTAGTGAGCAGTGGATTCTGGAGGCTAAGGGTCTTGCTCATGGAAAAAGATTTAAAATTGTACTCATGGGATTACAGATAACTAACAGTTTTAAAATCGTGGCAGTCGAGATATGCCTGTTTTTTTGTTAGAAATTTTTTGTCAATAAAGTATCTTGACTTTTTATGTCCACAACTGGTAGCAGACAGTAATTCCTAATTTTGGTCTAGAACCAGCATCCACGAAAAACTGTGCATAAAATGTGTAATTATTGTACCTGAAAGGCTTTCATCAATTAAATAAAAATAAGGTAAATATTTTTAAAGAAGAAAAAAAACAAAGTTATTTTTATAGCATGTTTTGCTCACAATGAGAGCAATAAAGCAAAAACTTTGATCTGCAATTGCACACTGACGACTGCTCAGATACAATGAATAGAAAGACAGAAATGTATATACAGGGCTGTGACTGAATATTTGCATGAACCAGATTCTTGAAAATTTTTAAATACATTTTTGTATGTGCCAAATCCATGTTGGTGTTAAAACACAGTTTTAGTCAAGAATTATTCTTTATTTGTTCCTCAATAGTAAAATTGATTTATATCATCAGCAAATTGAATCACACAGTTGCACACTAAAGAAAAGCAAATATGATAAATGAAAATCACCACATGACTGAATCAAAGGATAAATTATTGCCATTATCTGGTCTACAGTTTAGCTAAACAGGGAAGTGAGATTTAAATAATATATTTCTCTAAGCGACGGCTGAATTGTCCAATATTTTTGGGAGTTGCCCTAATTAAGAAAGTTGAAGTTAATTTTTTCATGTTGTATTAATCATATATTTTACTGATAACCAGAACAAACCCTGTGCCTTCAAAGAATGTTGCTGCAACAGCAAAAATGATGTGGAGTATTTATCATGGCATCGGTAAAGTTTTAAATTTTAGTATGGTGACGATCCTTGCTGGCCCGGTGCTTTCTGACTTGAATACATCATGTTGACTCCTTCAAACGTAGCTGGACATTTTTACACATTTTGTACCGATGGCTAATAAACGTCTTTGTGTTTCCAGGATAGTTTCTAAAGATTTTTATGGATTTTCTTTTTGTCTGGAGCGGATGGTTTGGGTTGGCGGCTGAAATTCGGACACAATCAGGTGTTTTGACCAGACAAGCTCACCAAAAATCAAAACTTGTTTTGGATTGGATGAAGCAGAGTAACATTGGGTCTCTAGAATGAAATTAAATGTGATATCCAGGCTCTTAACCATCATTGCTCCCAACAAATTCATTGTTATTTAGGCATAAATGTAAATTTTTTAAAAGCACCCTGCTTGGCTACACATCTCTTTAATCTGAGTATGTTTGTTTAATAACTGTACAGTATTTTTTTGGTGTTGTTGTAAATGTTCACTTTACAGCCTCTTTTATTTCTACCTTTTCTGTACATCTGCATTTTTTTTTCCATTTGCCTTTCACTTTGCTGCTGGTACGCCTGATTTTCCCCGCTGCGGGACAATAAAGGTTATTTCTATTCTATTCTGTGATGTATGCATTTAAAATTCTTACCAGAGCTGGAGGCACATGTGGCGGTGTGTGTTATGTAAGTTTGACGCTTTCTTTCTTGTCAGAGGCAAATATTCATCTCGTCAGGTTTCAGGATTTATGCCTGTTATTTGGGACTGTTAATCCCAACAGTCCCTGTAATCTTTCCCCAGCTCCTCTTCTCTGCTCCTCTGTGGAGGCCTCGTGTCATCCAAAGTTGATTTTTTTTTTTTTTTAGTACGTTTTTTTCCCAACGTAGTGGGAGACACAAGCTAATTTCTTTCCCTTTTAAATCTCTCTGGCTTCTGCTGGTGTTTTCCTGCATTTGTGTTAGCTGTGTCTCTAATGCTTGAGCCCGGTGCATTAAAATAATCCCTGTGGATTTTCACACGTCGTCTTCTCATGTGTGATCTTTCTACCAGGAGCACCGTAGTGCAGCTGAGCAGATAAGCTTTCTTAAAAGCAAACCTTCCATGAACTATTTCAGGACAAGCCTGTGGCTGAAGCTGATTTTTGCTCACTGCTGAATTTTACAAAGTCTCCAAAGCAAATATAGCGTTTATCCTTTTATTTTTTATTTTTTTTACGATAATGTGTGTTGCAGTATCTTACTCCGGATTCCATTATTTGTCTGAAAGAAAACGATAATTCTTCATAAGGAGAGTCAGGACCCTGCCCCATCTTTTGAATTGAAAGATCGTTGTTTTAAGACACCGCCTCCAGCTAGTTACCTTGAAATGTATTTTTTGCTGGATTTTCAACCCACTTTGTTGTCTCACCTAGTGAAGATGTGTAAAAAGAGAGACTTTTATTTGCAGATGTATAATTTCACATTAAGAACTGACCAGACAGTCGGTTTGGGTTGATGAATATTATATAACAGGATTGATAAATACTATATAACAGGTTTGTGCTATTCAGAACAATTGTGATTCTTCCTGTGGTGCTAAATCAGACAGATATCTAATGTTTTTAAAAAGTGGCACCCATGTGAACTCTCTTGTCTGATTTTGTTTTTACCTTGCTGTTGACAGATTTGCGCTCTGTGCAGAACAACACTACTTACATGTGGGCCGGCCAATCGCACGCCGCTTCCTGTTTCTACAGTTTTTCACTTAAAAAAAAAAATAAAGTCCTATTTTAATGTGTTTATCCAACACAGGTTACTAACATGTGTGTTAGTGAACGAATGCGCAATATCTGCTAAAAAAGATTGCAGCCCGGGGCTAATTTCCATCTGCTCGCTCCTCAGCAAATTAATAACACAAATAACTTATTTACCGGTCATTTATTTCACCGTACAGCTGGCATTAGGTTTTTTTGCCTAAAAGCTCAATCTTTGTCTCTTCTGACCAAAGTCAATTATTAAGACTCTTTAAATGTGTGGTTTGTGATGGAAGGACAGAAAAGTTTCTTTCCTGGCATACTTCTCAAACTGGCTGGCTTGTGGATGTCATCTAATGACGTTTGATTTGATTTACAGAGCACGGCGACAACGTGACTTCCTGTCCAGCGTTGTTTGTTGTCGGAGAAGTTGTTTTAAACTTTTTAAGTGTTGGTAGTCGGTGTTGCTGTTCCCGGCCTGGGATTAGCAGAAACACGCAAACTCCCTGTTCCTGCATGGAGTTTGCATGTTCTCCCTGTGCATGCGTGGGACCAAAAACATGACTGTTGGGTTAATTGGTCTCTCTTAATTGCCCTTAGGTATGACTGTGTGTGCATGGTTGTTTGTCCTGGTACCAATGGGCACCAGCTTCCCCTCGCAACCCGGCACGGATAATTGGCATCCTATTTTATTGCTGTTAATACGTTTATTTGATAGGGACAGAACAAAAAAAAAAACAAAAAAAACGCTAATTTGCAGACGAGGTCCCTGGAACAAAACAAACAGTAAGATACAAACATGAAAAACATACAGAATAAGTAATACAAACGATATACAAAAGTTGCTCTAATGTTCACAAATGTGAGTAGATTTGTTTTTACTTTGTTGTTGGGCTGTTTTATATTTATATATCATCTGCTGGTTGTTCAGTGGTGGGTGTCTTCGCATTCAAATCTAGTGGTATTTATTTGTGGATCTCGGCGTGCAGTAGGAATGTCTCAAAATTATGTCATCGACATAAAAGGAAAAAGGAGATTCACAAATGCAGATTCCACATACAAAGTCAAGCATATTTATTTTCAAATCTCGAAAATATATTTACAAAGACATGTTTATTTATATAGATTTGTTTATTTATTTGTATGTCAAATTTTTATATTTGTATTTTGTACTTGGATATTTATTAATGTATGTATATGTATATATATCCTTTTATATTTATTCAAATCTTTTTAAGACAATCCTCACTCCATAGTTTTAGGTCTGTGAGGGTTTTTAATTGGGCAGGTATGGTGATCCAGATCTGAGGCGCTTTTACATTGCAAATGCTAATGGTTAGATTAAGAAACGGGCCGTCTGTGTCGTATGTTCACACCGTAGGGAAGTAGGAAGGCATGGCTGAAACCTATTAGACACTGTTTATCTTAAAAAGCAATGTTTAAATGAATGTATGCTACATATATTTGTTGGGGATGCCTTTAATAGTTGAAAAGATAGTTATTTTTTTAACGTGGTGTTTGTTTTCTGTCACTGTATAAATAGATGGGTTGGAATTTAATAAAATAAAATAAAATAAAATAAAATAAAAAGTCAGTATGACGTTTTGCTACTGCAAAAGAAGCATGAAATTTTAATACACCTTTACCAGGAGTGCCAATAAATGCAGAGGGCACTGTATACCTCTAGAAAACAACTACAATAGGCAAACGGCAGCTCTGGGTATGAAAAAGAATCAAGATCCCTGAAAGAGAAGTCGCGATGTTTTCACAGTGACGGATGGAGGCTTTCAGAGGCATGGACAGCCGCCAGTATCCAAATCAAATCATAGTAACAATGTAAAATCAACTTAGAGGACTGTAGAGGGGTTTGTTGAGTCGGTGCCAAGGCAAAAACGGCGGCTCCTAGAGGGACAGTGGGTATTTGGCTCTGACCGGAGACCAGAACTGAGCCAGAAATGCTTATAATTCAGTCCAAGCTTTGGTGAAACCCAGTGGTATGCTGTAGGCCTAGACAATTTGAACATGTCTGGTAAGTGATTGATGTGGAGAGAAGAAAATCGAATTGTTTGGCAACAAAATAAGTGGCTGTTTGCCGGTCAAATTGTCTGTGTTTGAGTATGCAGATCTTTGTGAGGATGGATAGTTGAGCTTCTGAGTAGCTTTTGACTCCTATATGTTGCTTTTTGTGGGTTTTGACATGAAATATAATTAAATGGGAGTACATGGTGGATCAGAAGGGTGCAACCAACTGTAACCTGGTTCTTTCTGTCCTCCTCTAAGTTCTTTGACTGGTTCTTGTTTAATGTAAAATACAAATTGCAATTAAAAAAAACTGACCTGTCATTGTTGCAAGATGAAATCTGTTGCTGAAAAGAATGACTAAAGTCTTTTGCTGCTAATATGTTTTGAACTTAGATCAAACATGCCGCATACACTGCAAAAACAGAACTAAAAATTAGTAAAATGTTCTTAAAGTTAGTGTATTTGTCCTTGATTTGAGCAGGTAAATAAGATTATTTGCCAATAGAATGAGATTTTTGCACTTAAATAGGAACAACTCATCTCCATCATCTTATTTCATGTGCAGGATGTCTAATTATCTTATTTTAGGGCTCAAAATACTCATGTAATTGGCAGATAATATTATTTACCTGCTCAAATCAAGGACAAATACACTAACTTTAAGAACATTTTACTTATTTTTAGATCCATTTTTGCAGTGTAGACCCTGTGGTTTTTGTGATGGCCACCATGTTCAGCTTCTTATTCATTTAGTTTGTTTATTTAAATAGTCCCAATTTACAACATGTCATCTTAAGGCGCTTTACCAAAAAATGTCAATTCAATCGATTCATTCAGACAGATTGCAGCTCAAGTAAATACATTTAGCTGATTCTGGTTGTCAAACAATGCAGTCAAGTTGGTTTATTATTGCAATGGGCAAAAGTAAAAACGGTGTCCAACTTCCCCTTGTCCCAACAAAGTGTGAGATTCTCACTGAGATACAATTAGCAAAAATGTCACAGTATTATGTTATTGACACAAATCAAAACATATTTTAAAAAGGTATTGTAATTTTTAGTTGCTTTTATTGAAAAAGAAACAATTATTACTGCGGTTAAAATAGGCTGACAAGGTGATTATTACAGTTATAATCATCTCTAGAAAATCGATGCGTGTATTTTAATACATAGACATTAATATATACAGTAAACATCTACTAATTGTTGCTTTTTGCTTAGAATATTAAGATTTTCAGCAGTTCTTTGTATAGAGTAACATAAATATAACGGACCGAAATAAGCTGGTTAATTAGTCGGGCCATCTGTTCAATTCTTTGTAGCGAAATTGACAGAAATACATGAACTTTTTCACACCCACGCACACCTTTAACACATCTGAGCAGAACTGTTGAAAAGGCCAATATCATGGCCTCCTAATAAGATAAAATCATCTTTTACTACACATTTTCCTGAAACTGTCGGACCGTCAGAGATTATTTATGATCAGAAAGCCATTTAATGCTCTTTAAAGGGGACATAACATGCAAAAATCCCTTAAGTACATTTTTTGTGTGTACTTAGTCTCTAGGAGTGCAGAAAATAATGTTGCAATATTTATCGCATAACTGCTAAAACAAGGTTATGGACTTCCGGCTTACCAACTTAACGAATCCGTCATTGTTATGTTTTGTGTCGATTTTTGTAAATCAAGTTAAAGGATTTCAATTCAATTTTATTTATGTAGCGCCAATTCACAACACATGTCATCTCAAGCCACTTTACAAAGTCAAATTCAATCAAATTCTCCAGATTGGTCAGAAAGTTTCCTCTCTAAGGAAACCCAGCAGGTTGCATCAAGTCTCTCCAAGCAGCATTCACTCCTCCTGAAAGAGCGTAGAGCCACAGTGGACAGTCGTCTGCATTGTTGATGGCTTTGCAGCAATCCCTCATACTGAGCATGCATGAAGCGACAGTGGAGAGGAAAACTTCCCTTTAACAGGGAGGAAAAACCTCCAGCAGAACCAGAACCAGGTAGTTCTATAAAGAGAAAAAAATGACAGAGAACAAAGTTAAAAGTTTAAATAACAAATAATGCAGAATTGGAGAACAGTAGGAGAACTCAGCAGTAGGAACCACCTGCAGTCTGAGAGCGAAGTGCTCTGTTAGGAACATACGGGGTAATCAGAGCTCTGATATATGATGGAGCTCTATTATTAAGGGCTTTATATGTGAGAAAGAGAATTTTAAATTCTATTCTTGATTTAACAGGAAGCCAATGAAGGGAAGCTAAAATTGGACAAATATGATGTTGATCAGAACTCTTGCTGCAGCATTTTGGATCTGCTGAAGGCTTTGAACTGCATTTTGTGGACTTCCTGATAGTAAAGAATTACAATAGTCCAGCCTTGAAGTAACAAATGCATGGACTAGTTTATCAGCGTCACTCCTGGACAGAATATTCCTGAGGTGGAAAAAGTAAACCCTGGGAACCTGTTTAATATGAGATTTAAATGACACATCCTCTTAATCAAAAATAACACCAAGGTTTTTTTTTACTTTATTACCAGAGGCCAATTGAATGCCATCCAGATTAAGTGATTGATCAAGAAGTTTATTTTTTGAGGACCAAAGATTACAACTTTTGTCTTGTCAGAATTTAAAAGCAGAAGATTTAAGGTCATCAAAGCATTGCAGTTCCATTTTATATAGACCACAACTGAATGATTTAAATGTGAAAGGGAGAGTATGTGAGAAGGATTTAAATACATGATATTTCCCCTTTAAAGTAATTTCTTAGAACTCTGTAACGTTTTGAGATAATTGCACTTTTGTGTCTTTGAAGAGGGACTGCATGTCAGTAGACCTTGAATAAGTCTGCTGGCTACAGCCAGAAAGGCATTTTGGGAATATCTCTAATTTAAAAAAATCAAACAATAGGATCTAAAACAATAATAGATCCAGTTTTTGCCTTTTGGTTCTATAATTTGCTCGGTGCCCAGGTTTGTCCTTTTTCCAAAGCTTGAACATGGACTCCTGCAAACTGATTGATAGATTTGAGACTGACAAGATAAAAAGTAGATTTTACCAATGGGGATGGATGAGATTTTGATACGTAAGCATGATAAAGCTGCCTTATTAATTTATCGTTCCACCATCTGTGAGTTTTTCATCAGTAGCTGGCCCATGCCTACTATTGTATTGTTGGTAAGGCTAACGGGTAATATAAGACACTGTCACCTCTGTAATCCTGTATTTCTTTTAAAATATTAGTAAAAACCCTGTTTTTCTCTCTCACGCTTTGATATCAGCTGGGCTTCTGACTCCTGGCTTGATCCGTCCTCCTTCTTTTTTGTGTTGCAGATAACTTTTACGGCACCCCGAAGCCTCCATCTGAGCCCAGCGCTCTGCTGCTAAATGTAACAGACCAGCTGCTGCCGGGCGCCAGACCTAGCTCCGAGGGCAAGAGAAAGCGGAACAAGTCGGTCAGCAACATGGAGAAGGCCAGCATCGAGCCCCCCGAGGAAGAGGAGGAGGAAAAGCCCATCGTCAATGGCAACGGCGTTGCCGTCACCCCAGGTCAGTGCCTGACCGCGTCCGCAGAGGCGAAGGTCGGCTCGGCTTTGTCACGGCGGCCATGCTGAGGTCCTGATTCACCGTTTAAAGTTACAGTGCCCGCTTCCTCAAAGACGGTTGCTTAGAAACAGCAGCAGTAACGCGCAGCCTTCATGTGAGTTTCTTTTAAAGAGGAGAACGCTTAAATGCAGGTTTAGTCCACATAATGACATGAGTTTCCCTCACACGTAATTACCTCTGTGATATAGCATAAATATAATTTGCCCTCTGTAAGGCACGGCGGAGGGCAGACACACGTGTTATGTTAGCTTTTTTA
Organism: Fundulus heteroclitus; assembly: GCF_011125445.2. Classification (NCBI taxonomy): domain Eukaryota; kingdom Metazoa; phylum Chordata; class Actinopteri; order Cyprinodontiformes; family Fundulidae; genus Fundulus; species Fundulus heteroclitus. The sequence continues at coordinate 19,791,444 of NC_046377.1, forward strand.
GATCGTTCTCTTCACTTAGAGCTCAGCTCAGTCGTCTTATTCTGGGTTAGTTATTCAGTGCAAAACAAGGTCAAATCTATCTTTTGGTCTTTTTACAAAATAGGACAAAAATCCATCTCAGTGTAAGTGTTTACCTTCAGTAAATGCTGTTGCTATGTGTTGAGGCATTTAGAAAACAGCAAAAACAGAGCATAGCGCATCTGTGGCATCGATTTTGACAAAGTTCTGGACTTGGTCTCCAAAAATATCCCAACGCTTAAATGACTCCGATCCTTACCTGGGTCAAACAGTTCTACTCCGGTCATCCATAGTCTTAATGTGAAGCACCTTTTGCTTTTTCATTAGCTCGTTAAATTTATCTGCAATCACAAAATGACTATTACACAGAGCAGGATGTTCTGGCTGCTATCAAGATGAACGCTGGCTTTAATGGGAGACGGCCCTGAAAGACCCACTGTTGATCCCCGAGGTTACATCAGCAGGTGATACCTGATAGTTCCCCCTGATAGAGACACACAAGCAATTATATCATGAATTAAAGGGACTTGGAGCAACAAAGATGCTCAGACACACTCAAGCACAGAGGAAACCTCTGAGCGCCTTCATTGATCACATGAATGGAGGATCATAAAAGGGAGCATTATGAGTTTTTATTTTTCTTATTGCAGAACCCTTCTGTGGTCCTGTGACTTTCTAAGGAGTGTTTTATGACCCGAGGAGACTCTGCAGTACACAAAAATCAGACGTTCAGACATCTCTGCCGATGCTTGCAGTGAATCCAACGCTCTGCAGCAACACGTTAGATATATTTATTTCTTCAGAGTGACCGCCTAAAGGGTTTTTTCTAGAGAAAGGACGGCTGGTCAAAGGATGAGATTTTGGATTTCTGATCATAATGAGCTCAAACACGGTAAGCTTCTGTCCACACAGCAGGTCATCCTCAAATGAGCTGTTGAATATTTAGACTAATTATGTAAAAATATTTTGTAAAGTTGCAACGTGCCTAACAACATGAGTTATAAAAGATTGTTGTTGTTGTTTAAGGACAGAGACAAACTGCTTGGATTCTAAATTTCTCTTGAACAACTGCTTATAATACTAAAAGAAATGCCTCTTAATTTGAGATCATGAAAATTGTTTAAATTAACAACATCCAGTTCTTCATTCTTTGACCTGAATCTATGAAACCCTGCGTTTGTCTCTTTTTTTACCAGCTTTTCAGCTGTTTTACCTCCTAATATCTAAATCGAAATGCCCAAAATTTTAAAAAAATAGTTAAATTTAGTTTTAAAAGAGTACAAGCGTGGTAGGAAGCGGCTTGGCAGGTTTAAAGAACATCAATCCTGACTAATTTTTAGCTGTTTTTGGGTTTTGTTGCTATTAGATCCAGTAGAACAACCCTGCTAGTAGAATAACCTTTACTTTAAAATTTACTCTTATTTAAAATAAAAAGCTATTAATATCCTTATGCTGCTAAAATATTGTAAAACATTGATTATTACTGCTATATTTTTCTGTAAGAACAATTTTAGAACTTTTTCTTTGGCAAAAAAAATACTGAGTTGAGCATTTTTTCAATTGCTTCATGCTGTTCTGCTCCTTGTGGAGGATAACAAGCTGATTTTAGCTGCTTGATTAGTCTGTGGTTGCCTACTTTGCAGATTTTTTTTTTTAAACAATCATCTTTATTCATCGTTGCATCTTTGTACATTCCAGTGAAATGTCTTCAGCATTAAACTCATCCTCTAGGGAGCAGTGGCTGTCACTGTGGGAAGGGGGAAGTTGTTCTCAGGGAAACCAGAGTGGGAGCCTCTGTCGTAGTGTTCAAACTATATATATATGTTACAAAGAGCATTGCCTTAATAAGAGTGATGAGTGGGGCTCCTTTCTGTGTCATTGCTGTCCCTTATTTTCAGTAAAGTTGAGTTAAGCAAGCTGACCGGCAGTGGACAGCAGAAGAAACATGCTTGAGATCATCACGCACATTTTAACCTGAGACAACGATAACCCAGGTAGATGATAAAGTTTTCAAATCATGACTTGATTTATTTTAAGTCAAATAATTTTCCAAACCAACCAGACACCAAGTGGGAAAGCAACGGTCCCCTAACTCTAATAAATCATTGTAACACCCTTGGCAACAACAGCCATCTTTGTGATGCCCTGCAGTGATTATTTTTATTTTAGAACCTTGGTGAAAATTTGCACAACTCATCTTTGCAGAATTGCTATAATTTAGTCATACTGGGTGGTTTTTGAGCATGAGGGCCATTCCTTTGACTTTGTTATTGGTGGACTAGTGTGTTTTGGATCGCTGCCCTGCTGCATCCCAACGGCGTCTAATCTAAAGGCCACAAACCAAAGTTCTTGAGCAGAATATATGGTTTCATGAATACCGGCAGTTAATCAAAGTCCTGATGTAGCAGCACTACCGTGTTTGATTGCGAGTATTATGTTTTTCTGCAGGTTCCACACTTGTCTTTTCAACCCACAGAATATTTTCTAGTGTTGCACCGATACTGATACCCGATACCTGGCTGTGCAGTATTGGCTGATACCGATACCATTTGTTTGAAATTGAAGTTCTACTACTTAGGGTAGTAGAACTTTTTATTGCCTACCTGGAATGGGTGACAATAGTTGAATAAACTTTTGGCTCTCAAAGGCCAAAATAGTGCAACATTTGTGAAATTATAACATGTATAATAGTAGTAAGACAGTAAAATTACATTAATAATTGAATAATCTCTTTTAAACCCTGAGTTTTGGCTCTCAAATGCCAAAATAGTGCAACTTTCATGAACTTATATAACATGTATAATACTAGTCAGGAGAGAGAAGGCTGCGTTCAAGTGACATACAAACATCAAAATGGTATCGGTGCCTATTTGTTGGTACTCGCCGATACCGATACCACCATTTTAGTGCTGGATCGGGGCCCCGTCAGATACTGGTATCGGTATCAGTATCGGTGCAACACTATTTTCCCTAAAGTTTTGGGGATCGTTGAGATTTTAGACAGGCCTTTGTGTTCATGGAGGTCAGAAGTGTTTGAACTCTCCCACAGATGCTATTTTGACCCAGTCGCTTTCGTATTATTGGATTATGACCTTAACTGAGGCAAGTGAGGGCTGCAGTGCTTTGGATGCTGTTCTGGGTTCTGACCCTCTTGGATAACTCGCAGATGTCAAAATCTCAATTCACGATGGTTCTCTGTGGTCTCAAAGCCTTAGACTGGACTTTTTTAATGACATCTAGACTAATAAATGTTAATGACTTTGCTTCACATCTATTTTTAATTTATTTTTTTATTAGATTGGTACTTCATGTTATCAGAAAGGCTCTTTTTCAGTGATTCATTTGATTCTACAGGTTCTGGCACTAATCGGGCCTGCAGCAAAAATGGCCTCAAGTTTTGTGAGCAATCACATCAAATCACAGTCTGATATAAACGTGGGTTTCATGATCCGAAATGTTCGGTTATGACAAAGGAAAAATAAAAATGCAGTGGCTGGCAGGGCCAAATGTGCCACAAGTGGCCATTTGGGCTCCAACAGAGAAACGCTGTAAAGACATGTGCTGCAGTCACTGAAATTAGAATTATGCAAACTCCAAAACACTCCAAAAAAATACACAAAAATAACACAAATGCAACATAAAAATGCCGCAAGTACCGAAAACAAAAAGGTTAAAAAAAGCAGTAAACTGGCTCTAAAAGAACGGAGTGGGACCATACCACTAGGGGGCGTCAAACACCAAGTCTAATAGGATCAGACTTTCGGTAAAGATGTTACGTGATCCCCAGAACAAAGTTGGAGAGTAAAAGGAAGGTATATTTTCATTCATGTCTTTTTTAAAAGTGTGGCTGTAATATTTGCAATGATATAGAAAATCAGCATATTTACCTAGCTAATATTAACAGGCTCGTCTTTAATGAGTTTCCCTACTCCCCCTAGTGGCCTGGTGCACTTCTGTTTTGTTTTTTTTTGTAGCTTTTATTTACTTGCTTTTGTTTTTAGTACTTGTAGCATTTTGCACTTGTAGGCGACCATAAAATACCTTTTTAATGGCACTCTGTGACCTTTTGAAATACAGTATGTATCCATGTATAAGCTGTGACCTGGTAGAGTTTTGCATTTAGCTCCAAGAAAGTTTAGTTGCCATGAACCTGTGCTGAAGGCAGGCAGATCAATTGAAACCAAGTCACAAAATCACATTTTATGATTTTTTTCACTCAGGGTCTTCTTATTAAAAAAACAGTCAAATTTCAAGAATTTCTTGATGTTTCAAAACAAGAGCTATTTAAAACCTGATGAATTAATAATACAACTAAGCTCGTGGCTATTTAGATTTCTTCTTATTACAGTTGTTTTGTTGATATTTTAATTGGCATACTTTTGCAACAAACTATTGCTATTAAAGTTTTTTTCTATTATTGGACAAAATAACCTATTAATCATTAATTAACATATGAATACAATAAATAGCTTTTTCCTAAATCAACCTTACCTAAGTAGATCTGTGCATTCACCAATGCTGCACCACATTAGAAAAACATGCAAGCAATATTTGAGATTGTTGAGATACCTGTATCAATAGTCATAAGTAAATCAAAATGCATTGGGTTAATAGCAAATGTAGACCACAGATAATGAGTCAAACCTACCGCTAGAAAAATTTAATAACTTCCATGTCAACAACAAGGTTTTAATGAAAATGTTGCGTCTGGACATGGAAACCACCTGGTTGTATTTCCTAACTACGTTAACATTTTATGCTATATCAAACAACATTTGTCATCAATATTGAATAAATGAGTGCCTAAATGATTATAGCTAACATTTATCTCAATGCAGGCCGTTCTTTGGGTTTGCATGCTGCGTACAGAAATATTCCTATAAATATAAATTTGGGGTATATATTTGGGGTATGTTCAACCCTGAAAAAAAATGTCTTTGGAAATATTACATTTCTGTTACCTCCGTTTTTGTTAACCAAATTGAGTATCCGTTTGGAAATAATTCTTATCAAAGAAAGAAAATGATCACTAATCTGTAGAGAACTCCGGTTGCTTTCGCTTTAAAGCAAATGACACAAAAACATAAAGTGTCAGGAAAAACTTTTAATACGCAGTTATGATGTAAATGTTGCTCTAAATGATGCAGGTGTCTCTGGAAGCAGGCTGTGAGCAGAACGAAGACGGGAGAACAGGATATATTGCCACCGGTGCTGTGGAGATGCTCAGTAACTTCTGCCTCTGGGCTTCTGGCGTGTTGGATGTTGAGCTTTCCTGCTGCTGCTCTCGGCTCAATAGCAGCCGTGTGTGTCTGTAGATGGACAGTGTGGTCTCCCCAGCACAGCTGAAGGGGAATCAATAGAGCACAGCGGTCTCTGTGATCTGAGCAGTTCACTAACTCTCACTTTCCCTCCCATAGATTATCTCTCAATCCCTTTGCTTTCATTTGTGCCCCCTCTCTCCACTTCCTCCTCCAGATCTCCTCTGGGAAAGAGACACTTGCCATCGCTTCCCATTTTTCTTCCCGTGACACTTTCACACACCACCACAACTCAAAGTAGAGCATCACTGCCTGCTTCTGTCTCAATCTTTACTGTCTCCTCTCCTTTATTCATCTTTCTGTCTCGTTAACCTCCCTCCCTTTCCCCCTGAGTCACCGCTTCCTATCCTTTTCCAATCCCTCGTTCCTATATTTATCCCCCACCCCGACTCGATCCGTCACGTCTTTGTTTTTGTTTTTTTTCCGCCTTCCCTGTCTCGTCTTTCACTCTCCTCTCCTCACCTCTTGTCCTTTCTTTCTGAGAATGTCAGGCCTGACTCATCTTTGCCTTGTTGTCACCTCAGAGTCGAGCGAGCACGAGGACAAGAGCACGGATGCTTCAGGGGACGTCGGACCTCAGAGTAACCCACCAGAGGCCCCGGCGGAGGTACCCCAAGAGTACGGCCAGTCCCCGAAGACGGTGGTCCCCAAACCAGAGGAGAATGACGAGCTAGGACCCCTGCCTGACAACTGGGAGATGGCTTACACGGAGAAAGGAGAAGTCTACTTCATAGAGTGAGTTTCATCATGAGCAGATATGAGTCAGGGTGTTGTTTCAGTAGGGGAAGCATTAGACTGGAGATAAGGATGTGTGTTTAGGGCTGTGGTCCTGCAGCAAGGTGAACGTCATCTCAGGACTTGTTGAGGATCCAACAGGTTTTCTTCCAGTATCGCCACGTATCTTGTGCTGTCCATCCTTTCATCAACTCTGTCCAGCGTCCTGATGGAAACGCTCCACACAGCGTGACGCTGCCACCACCGTGTGTCACCATGGGGGGGCGGTGTTTCCCGCTTGTTGTCCGGTGTAAACTTTCTATTCGCGCAAAGTTTTGTGTTTAGGCAACAAACTTCAGTTTTTGGTTTCATCTGATTAGATCACCTTTTTCCACACGTTTGCTGTTTGTTCCGCATGGCTTAAAGGTATACTATGCAACTGGGGTTGATTTTCTAGCGAGGCTCCCCCCAGAGGGCGAAAGTAAAAGTGCACTGTCATAAAGATGCTCAGCTGTTCTGATTTCTCCTTCAAGCCAGGCGCGGTTGTTTTGAGCTTAGCAGACAGGCGAACGCAACGAAAAGTGGAAAAAACGGCAGTACAAACAATGACTAACACAGTGAAAGTATGAACATCAAGCTTCCCGCAGCGCTATCTTGGCGAGGCGGCCGCCTCACCAAACTCACGCTACCGCCTCGCCAACATTCAAAAAAAAAAAAAATAATAATAATAATAATAATAATAAAAACTCGATATGCTTGCATGTTTATTTGACGTTAACACGCGGTTCTTTGTTGTTGCTTTCGCGCGTGCATATTGAGAATGGCAGGGCAAAAACACATGGAGTTCTCGCCGTAAAGCAAGACCGACTCTCGCGGTCTTGCACGAGACTTCTGAACCTGTGTGTGCGGGCCGAGGGCTCTTGCAATTGCAGATACGGTATTTCCCCCACAGACCACCAGGGCGGCCGAGAAAACCTTTGTTCGACCTGAAATGACTCATTTAATCATCCAAAACGGTATTAACTGAAAAATGTTGCATAGTATGCCTTTAAATCCAGACTAAAAACCCTTCAACCATTTTGATGTAAGACATGCCGTATTCTTAGTATGACACGTTGGTTCGTTCATAATTTACACGTGCCTCCTGACGCCCCCAAAGCGTTTGTGATAGTAGAATAGAGGCAAGGAAAGATTGTTTATAAAGCACTTTTCAGGAACCAGACAATTCAAAGTGCTGACTAAAAGCAATCCCAGGGCGCGGCCATTATTAACTGAACCGGAAGTGACACACAAACTGCACCAAGGAGAGTGTAAGCACACTTTCCCATAATGCCGCTCCCTGTCAGTCAGTCTGAGTTTTTCATTGGTGCTAATTTCACAAAGTCAGTAAACTTTGTGTGCAAAATGGCATAAATGTCTATAAATGACATTCGACCTTATATGGTCGAGCCTCAATATGAATCTGGCCAATCAGAGTTGGAGAACGGGGACTATAGAGCATTTGGAGAGGAAGAAACCCACTGGGTCCGCGTAGAAGCTCACATATACACACAGACACCCCTGCTGACAACCTAATAGACCACCAGCCCATTTCATAGAGCGTGTTAGCACAAGTGTGCAGCGTGGGGTGTGTTTACGATCACCATGATGAGGGATACGATGTCATGATTATGCTTTCATTCCACCGAATAAACGTACCTGCACACACGCTGCAGTCGCTGGAAATTCAATTGCTGGCCCCCCTTAGAGGCACAGAGGGATAAGAAATACATTTTTACTCTATATAGGCATGGTACATAATTAGTGGTGATAATATTTAAGGTTTGCCATTTTACAATTAATGAAAAAAAAGCATTTCCAGGGTTTTATTTGACTTTAAAGCTAAACTTCAAACGGGGCTTCTTTGCTTTATTTAAACCGAGGTTTTCTTTTCTCCACACTGATATAATAGCCAGATTAGTGCGGTGCATATCCAATAACTGGCTGCTTGACAGATTCTTAACTCCTGAACGTTTAACTAAATCAGAATCAAGGCGTGCCGTTATTGAAGATTTTGTTGCCATGTGTACTAAGATATTTAACAGATAGTTCTCTAGAATTTTTCTTTTAAAGCTTTGTTAATTCCTAGTAAATCACGACAAGAACATGAGAGCTAAACACAAAAAGACTGACGCTCATGTCCTTCTGTGGAGATATCTGACGGATGAAAGAAATAAAAATGAATATAGATCGTGTTTATTTGGCAAGCGTGCATGAGGTTCTACTATTTGTAGGTTTGATGTTTCCTTTGAGGCATATATTATGTTTAGTACCACTATTAAGCAGTTTTATTTGACAAAATGAGAATTACATGATTGTTTTGCTCATGAAAGATATGATGGTTAAATTCTTTTAAAAGCAGTCATTGTTGTGCTAAACCTTTGTTATATCTGTGAAAGTTGAATAACCGGGAAATGGGAAATTCTTTGGCTATTGATTTGGCGAAATATCTTTCATTCACTCCATAATTAAACACTTTTCAGGTTAACAAATATGGTTAGCACAGAAAAGATGGAATTCAGAAAAACAGAAAGGAAAAAGGGGAATTTAAACTAAAAATCTCAATAAATTGTATTTCAAAGGACCCTTTAGTTGCTGTCCTTGTCCAGGCTGTCAGGTCAGGTGGACAAATGCACGTCCCTGATATACAGAATTTAATTTGTGTGAAAATTTACCAATGGTGTCATTTTCTTCAACCTTATCCACTACTTTGTGTTGGTCTATCACATTAATTCTTTACAAAATCCAAAAAAGTGTTTCTAACCTGTACGTGTGAACAAGTCCAAGTGGTACAAATGTTTTCTGATTATTTTCTTTGTGGATAAATACTTTATTTTAAGTGTCTTATGTCATCTAGAAGAAAATTTCTATGTGGATTACTGACATTGTGATTGATATCTTGTGTGAATTTGGTATATATAAGAAATATTTAAACGTTGATATGTTCATTATTTCCCTGCTGTGTATTTATTTCTGTGGTTAGGTTAACATTTAGAGATCAGAGACTCAATAGTTGTTGATGCTACACATTGTCTGTAAGCTTTACTGAGACATTTATCCACATTTATCCCTGTTCACTAAATAATGACCTTTTTTCAAGTTTTGCATTCAGGACTGACAAATTGGGAGCAAAATATATAAAACAAAAAAAATTATTAGGGGGTAATTTTACCCGTTTGTGTAAACTGTAATAATATTTCGCATAGAATATTTTCCCAACTGCATAAATATATTAAAACTTAGGGATGGATTTTTAACATTTTCTTTTCAGTGTCAGATTATGATACTTTATTTTAAAATGTATTTATTTTAAAGCGCAATACCTTTACCAGGGGTTCAGATAAATGTGCAGGGGAAGTGTAAATCTTATCAACAAATCTCCATTATTTAAACGTTTGGGCCAACGTTTAACGTAGCAAAGTGACTTACAGTACATGCATTGTCAAAACTGTAGCCATTTGTCCTACTTCTAAAATACATTTGCCAATAAATAAATTATTTGTAGAATATTTAAGTCAATAGACCTCATTATAATAATAATTATTATTTTGCTTATATTGTGCTCAAACTGCCGTTGATCCAATGTTAAAACTTTTTGTGCATGTTAACCTCTGCTGTTGCGCCGTGAAACAAAATAAATGGATGCGTTGTGGTTTAATGAGGATTTAAAGGTCCCCAGAAATCCAGTCGTACTCTGAACTGTGCTATAAAAAGCTCATTGCCGTTGTTAGCACTTTACAGCTGCGGTAAAACTGTAGGTGAGTCTTTATTTCGCAAGAATAATGGAGTCGCTGTGTGTTTTTTGAATTGCTGGAGAGGGAGTTCCACGTGCATTTGGAGACCGGTGCTTATGCATGAAATAATAGAGTTCAAACACTATTTTTATGTTATTTGACTGTCTTTAAAAGTTTTGTTGGATGACTGAGACTTTTCGCTCATCAGGCTGATTTTTTTTTTCTCCCCCTGTTACAAAAGAAGCTCAGATTGCTTGATTGGATCCTGAGAAGAATCTGAGAATTTGTCCACGTTATGCGGCCTGCAGGCACGCAGCAACTTTTCATTTTCATTTACCAAAGCAGCAAACTTTTTAATTCCCCCCCAGTGGAGATGACTTCTTGTGCTCCCCCATCCACCAAGGACACTGCCCAATTAATTTGCTCAGCCCCCTGACGTGGTAGCTCGGTAATCGTGGTTGCCAAGACGTTGCTTATCTGTGATTGGCCACCGCATGGGATCACTTTCTTTATCTACAGCCCTGAAAGTAAAGCAGCTGCAAAAGAGAACTGACCAAGTTAAAGAGGAAAAAAAAAACAGTAATCCTTGAGTGGGAGGACAACGAAGGAATGGAGGCTGTAGTTTTGTTTTTTTTTGACAGTAAATATTAATAGATGACAAGAGTAAAAAAGGAAAATGAGTCAGCGAAGAAACAGAAGGACAGAAAGCAGGATGCGAGGGACAGATGGAGAGGAATCAAACGGAAAGCCAAAACATAAGCTCACCTGGAAGAGCGTCGTATTTTGGCTCCATGCTTAACGAGGAGCTTCATACGTTTATCTCCTTTAATGTGTGTCCATTTTTCACTCGCGCTTCTATTTTTAGCGCTGGGGAAGCCAGCGTCGGTTACATCCATCAGTCCGGTACAGTAGGAGACAGAAACATACGATCAAACTGAGGTATGCCGTGTGTGTTTACCTTTTTAACCTTGACTTCTTCTTTTTTATTATTTGTTTAGTTGTGAGTAGCAAATGGGGAAATTCAAGCATGTTTTTAAGGTAAAAAAAAAAAAAGAACCTTACTAATAAATATTTTTTAAATACCCCAATTATGGTGCTTACTATTCCTTCTTAAATGTGATTTTACACGTCACTGAAAAACTGGTTGTTCTGTTTGCTCTGGAAAGTTAGCTGTATGTTTACAACTGTCGAGGTATTAATGTTGAAGGCATGACCAAACCCTTCCCCCTCCTGAAACATTGGCACAAAGGACAACTGGGTGGAAATAACCCTAGTTTTTGAAGCCTTAATATTACCAACAGGCCACTTCTTATAAAGTATATATAAATACTTTAGTTTTTCAACAAGCTGCCCACAGTACATGTGTGTATTACATGATTTCACTTAGAAATATTTTGCATTTGGTGTTACAATGAAAAGTAATCTAGAGACTCTCACAGTAAGTTTTCATATGAGGTAAAAGATCCTGGATGAATAATGGCATTCTAGTGGTTGATGCTGAGTAAAAAAAAACAGGAAAACTTGACGTGCTTTCCTCAGTCCTGTCCTCTGACATGTTTGCAAAATGCATCCTGAAATATGAGGAGACTCCTAAAAGGGACAATGCAGCCTAAAGAAAGGGTCAAATGAAATTCACTGGTTAAAGAGGATGATTTGGGACTGAGTGCAGCACCCTAACCATCAGAGACAGGGTTACGATGAGAGTGCACAGTTTTAAATGACTCCACGGGTCAACAGAGCCCAGCTGCAACTGATCTGTCTGAGGAAACCGTGGATGCGTCATTCCCAGCATCCTGACCTGTCCAATAAAGCATCGCTGCGTGGGACGGATTCAGCACCGGCACCACCAAAGACTGCTAGCAGCTGCAGAGTTTGGCCTGGTTCACAGATCAGCTTATAAAGGAGCCTCTGTTATCAGGATGACTATGCATGGAGATCATGCCGCTTGCACATAGTAGCCATGCTGCAACATGCGTTAGTCATAGTCATCATCTTTATTTGTCATTGCAACTTTGTACGCTCCAATGAAATGTGTCCTCTGCATTTAACCCACCCTGTTAGGGAGCAGTGGGCCGCCACTGTGCGGACCCAGGAGAGCATCCTGGGGCTGAGGGCCTTGCTCAGGGACCCAGAGTGGCAGTCTGTGGATTAAAAATATAAAATTTCTCATCAGCAGGGCTAGTCCTGCTCCAAATTATTTGATAAGCAGGTTTACATGGGTCTTACATTATAGATAAGCTGCTGTTTTCAGACCACTCCTGCATCAACAGCGTCTCCCCACAGTCACTGCCAAGTTCTCTACGAGCTCCAAAATGGTCCGGGAACCCTTATGCTCCGTTACAAATGGGTAATAAAATTTGTTCTTCATATGCCACAGAAAACCTTTCCTAGACACTGCACACGCAGTCGACATCCTAGCTTTAAGGCTTCATGATTTGTGTCATAGTAAATCTTGTTGAAAAACGTGGTTCATGTTTTACATCCAATCTTCCTATTTGGCGTGAGAATTGTTTGAGCGGAGTGAGAAAGAGGAAAAGCGTGAGACTCCTGCCAGAAGCATGAGAAGGTAGAAAGCTTGTTTTAGTGGTTGTAGGAGAAAAGGTTGTTCTTTGGTTTATCGACTAGCAAAAGAGCAATTTGTAAAGATAGTTTAGCTGCAAGACAAGATGCTGTTTTTCCACATTATTTAAATCATTATTCATTCTGTTCATGCAGTAAACTGTCAACTTGTGTGTTTAGCTGAAAGACTTTAGGATCTGCACATTTTGTGTTCACTCTACACTGCAAAAAGGGAACTAAAAGTAAGTAATTTTTTCTTGAAATTAGCATATTTTTCCTTGATTTGAGCATCTAAATAAGACTATTTGCCATTGGAATAAGATGTTTGCACTTAAAATAAGAACAATTCATCTTATTTCAAGTGCAGGATATCTAATTATCCTATTTTAGGGTTAAAATACTCATTCCATTGGCAAATAGCCTTATTTAGCTGCTCAAATCAAGGAAAATTAGCTAATTTCAAGAAAATTTTACTTGTTTTTAGTTTCCTTTATGCAGTGTAAAAGGTTTTGAAACGTCAAGTTTCATCGGAGACTTATTGCTGCAGTTTCCAACGTCTATCTTCACATTTTGTTTTGTCGTTGTCACGTTGCACACCTCTGCTGCCCTCCATCTCCCTACTGTTGTTGAATCGCCGTGAAAGGAGTCCAGTGTACCTCTGGATGTTCACAGAAGCTTTTTAGACGCCTCGAGTTTCCCCAGCACATCACCCCATCTGACCTCAGTGCAGTCAGGTCCTCTCATCATTCTTTCACTCACCTCTCTATTGATCTATATACGTGTCACACTTCCTTTTACCTTCCACTTCTGTGTACTAATTAGTGAGAGTATGCAAATAAGAAACGATGATTACTTTTAAGTTCACGCGAAGCGTTTTTGTTGACCGTTTTGAAGTCGCACACTCGAGGGGAATCTCGTCTCTCCTCTCTGAAGTGATTCTGCGGCCGAATTAAGAATCCGCCAACCTCTCGCTTCTTGCTTTGTTCCAAGTCGGCTCTCTCTCAGCATCGACCACGCTCCTTCTCACTCCCTCTCTGTCTCGCCTTCACAGCCACAACACCAAGACAACGTCGTGGCTGGACCCGAGGCTCGCCAAGAAGGCAAAGCCGCCCGAGGAATGCAAAGAGGATGGTGAGTGCTGCGTGTCCACGACTTGTTCTTTTTTTTTTTTTTCTCGCATTCATCGACGTTGGCTTACCCGCTGCATTTGTTTTACTGATTTTAAACCGTTCCTGTTGGTGTGATTTAAAAGCAGGACGAGTCGCCTTTTGTTGAATTAATGTTCTGGAAATCATGTGAACTGATTTCCACGTTGGGGCTGTTGCTTTTATCGGCGATTATTGCACCGCTCCTGTGGCGGTGGCGGTTGCTGTCGATCGGAAGCCGCGTCCAGAGAGACTGCGAGTCACAAAGACGGCTTTATCCTCAACCGAGGCAGTTCTGAAGTGTCCTTTAACCGCTCACGCTCTCCAGAGGGGAGAAAAAAGGAGAAGGATAAATACCAATGCAGTAAAAAATTCTAGAAAAAATAAATGGAAGAGCGTCGTCTTGTTTGAGATTTTTCAATTAACATATGAGCAGGGAAGCAGTTTTGATGCTGAACAGGAGGAGTGGAGGAGGAAATGGAAATGGGCAAGAGAAAGCAGTTGCTTTAGTGCCTAATTAAGTGGATTTTAATCCATTATTGTGTCTCATAAAGTCTAACAAAATAAGCGAGTGAGCAATAAGTCTTAGTAAAACTGAAAAGAAAGTTAACTATCTGTTATCGTTTGAGCAGAATAGAGTAAATTTTGCTGTTTTGTGATGGCATTAAGCCGGCAACTTCTGTTCTAGCCTTACCTAAAAAAAAGAGGATCTCTCAATTTATCCAAAGAAATACTTGTCTAGCTGGTAAAACTTGCAACTCCTCCACCGACATGAGAAGGATAAAAACCTACGAGATCATGAATTAACAGGTGATTGTTTTTTTTTTTTTTTGCTGAGAATGGCCCAATACTAAAAATGTTGTTGAAGTTTGTGGGAAGCACGGTTGTGTTAGATTTTCCCATGTTACAAAACTTGAAACCGAGTGGAAAGTGTGGTGTTTGGGGGGGGGGGGGAGAGACTAACTCCACTACAGGTCTGTAACGTCAAGGCAAATTTATTCTACAATACCATCCAGCAGGCAGCCCAGACTGCTTTACAGAAAAATCAAAGGAAAAACTGTAAAATCACAAAAACATTCTGCTTTGACAGCACTGTGTAAATATATACTGTTAGCTGTAAACGGAATCTTAAATGTCATACTTTAATTAGTCCTTTCTGATCAGGGGAAAAAACATTAATGAAAATGTTTGTGCAGAAGCTGCAGCAAATAGCAGTGTTTTTCCGCTTGCCCTTTTCTTTACTTCTCTGAATCTGTCAGATTGCGAGGACATTGCTTGTCCACAGCCATCTTTAGGTGAGATTTTCTGTTTGATTTATTTACGGACTTTGCGCAGTCCGATGCAAAACTAAAACTTTGACTTCTGCGTAAGGTAAGGCAGAACATGTGGGGCTAAAACACTGACAGCTTGCAGCAACATTGAAACGAAATTTGGCATTGAAAAATTAGACATTGTTAGAAAATAAAAACTTATGAAGATATTCTAATTTTACGCTGCAACTTTTTTCAATGAAAGATGTTTTCAGTGTCACTGCAGAGCTCCTTCAGCTAGATGTCACTACTAGCTGGCACTGTTTTGCCATGGGGGGCGGGGCTTAATTGAAGACCCCTTCACGGCCCCTCCGTTTTTCCAGTACTCCTCATCGTCTACCTGCTGTCACTAGTTTAACTCCATGTCACTACAATCGTTAGCTGTATAAGCTAATGAAGATACTATTAATGAAAATAATATCCTTTAGTTGTTTGTTTTTTTGCCACAGAAGCCATATTGAACTACCAGTGACCATCATGAGAGGGTGTCAGACCGACGACGTCAAATTTGACTCACCTGCTCCACTTTCACACCTGAGAAAATGGCTGCATGGGCACTTTTTGAACATTTTAATTTAGGGGGTTTGTCCACTTTTGCCAGCGGTTTAGACGCCAACAGCCATGTGTTGAGTTATTCTGAGGCGAAGACAAATTTACACTGTTATACAAGCTGAATACTGACTACTTCACTTTGTGTCAAAGTGTTGTCCCATGACAAGATTAAATAACGCTAACAAAAATTTAATAGGTGATCCACTGTATGGTGAATACCAGTGATTATTTCCACACGTCGAACACATGCCTCTGTATGGTGCTCTGTTGGTTTACTCTTTATGCGTGTTTTTATGTTATGTCATTTTTAGGTAAAAAATACTATTTTGCATCACGGGAAAGTCTATTTATTTCCCATTAAATGGTGTTCATGACAAATGGAAGCATTTCCGAATCTTCTCCGCCGAGGCAGAACATCTTATTCTGCTCTTGACTCTTATCTGCTGTCGGTTACTGGAGTGGATGATTGAAGTTTTGAAGGAACAAGACGTATCAGCGCTTCAACAATTTATTCATTTAACAAACAGGGATGCCGACGGTGCCGGCGAGAGCCATACTTCAGCTTAATTAGCCTCCCTATAACGCCGGCAGGCGTGAACTCCAAGGCTGGGAATGTTTTTCAGCAAAATGGGGTTTAAGAGTAACGCATACTTGTTTTTTTTTATATTTACCTCCTTCCAGACCAACTCGCTTTTCATTTGAATTGTAAAGGAAAAAGCTTCACATTACAGGCCATCCTCCCAATTACAAATCTTGGGGCGAGCACTATTTTTATATTCACTGTATTTCTCCTCAGTGTTATGTAATAAAAAAAGAAAAAGCCTGAGCAGCCTGGTGGCACCAGCCACCCCTGGGTGCTTAGCTCAGTTAGGGATAAAAAAGCTACCTCTGTAAATTTTGTATCGATTGGTAGGAAGGTGTAAGTGTGTGCGCTTTTAGGTGTCAGCCCGTGCGTCTATATTTGAGCCGAAGCTATGCACCGATAAGCACTAAGAGGATCGCAGGGCGGAGTCTGCGAGGTGTGACGAGCCCAAAGGCTGAAAGGAGGAGGGTGAAACCGCATAAAGCCGCTTTTCAAACGTGGACACTTACCGTCGACAGCAGCGAATACAGAGAGTTCGACATTCATCTCTAAGCTCTCTATCAGACAGCAACAAAGTAATATGATGAAGCGCTCGGTCCAAATGACTTCGGCTGGATGGAGAGAGCTGGGACTGATTCATCAGGCCTGCGCCGAACACTCGGTGCTTTGTCGGACAACACCATCACGGTTAATAGACGCCGCCGTAGCTTAAAGGATTATAAGACGCCCTTCTTACAATTCACTTTTAATTGGACAAATGGATTCAGGCTGTATTAGAAAAGTGACTCGCATAATTGCAGATAAATTAAGGTTCCTTTTACTGACTATGAAAAGTAAAAAAAAAAAAAACAATAGGTTTAAACCTCATTAATTCTTCTCAGTCATGTTTTATGATGAGCGGAAATCTTGAAGTAGTGAATATCTTTGCATTTACTGACTATAAAGGGTATTAGCTCTGTTTTCTTGTGAGTGAGAAAATATTTAAACCACCCCTTATTTCTAGTTTTTATTCTTTTTGAAGGTCTTTCAGGGTTTTTCTTCAGATTTGGCCTCTTGTTTCCTTTAGCCCAGTCCTTAAACTAAAACGGCATATTGTGTTCTGCGGGGTTTTAACGGGCTTCTGGGTAAATCTTCAGCGTATTGTTGTGCAGGAGAGTCCACAGTCTCTTTAACCCTGGATTTAAGCCCACCCTTTGACTCTGTGAAGGATTTGCTGTTACTCAAGACACTAAAATGTTCAGCAGACATATTTTTTTATAACTCTGGATACGTTTGTTTTATAATTACTAATTAGAAGTACTGTGTCTCTTTCAAATTCAAATTCCAAACGGTCTTAAGCTTGGAGAGCCACAGAGTTGTGTCCTTGGCCCTTTTTTATTTGTGCTTCATTTGTTAATTTTATAAACTCTTTACAATGCACTGCAAAAACAGAACTAAAAATAAGTAAAATTTACTTGAAATTAGTGCATGTGTCCTTGATTTTAGCATATCTCTTATCTGCCAATGGAAAGAGTATTTTACCCCTAAAATAAGATAATTAAATATCCTGTACTTAAATAAATTGATGGAGATGAATTGTTCCTATTTTAAGTGCAACAATCTTATTTCATTGGCAAATTATCTTATTTACCTGCTGAAATAAGGTACAAATACACTCATTTTAAAGAAAATACTTATTTTTAGTTCTGTTTTTGCAGTGTGAATTATTTGCAAGTGAAACAGAGACGTAGATTTAAATATTCTACATTTAGCAGGAGATCTGTTGTCTCATCTTTTAAGATGCTTCAGTGATGTTTTCTAAAACTGCTATGCGGATGATGATCCACTTTTTCCTACTTTTAAAACTCAGTGTGTCACCAAAATGTCAATCCTACAGCATTCTTCAAAATGTATAACATCCAGGTTGCCTGATAATTGTTGCTAGCTGAACTAGAAGAAAACAATGCTACTTATTTGTGCTCCAAATAACCTGAAATGTTGGTAATCTGGGTTCTCATTCTGCAAACATTTAAACGCACCATTAAAAATCTTGTGAGGTGACCTTTTATGGTGTTTTATCATATACAAAAATAGTTTTTATTTCCATTTGTGTCTTTTGAAAAATATTACTGAACTGCACTGCAAAAACAAAACTAAAACTAGGTCAAATATTTTGAGCACGCAATTAAGATGGTTTGCCAATGGAATGAGATGTTTGCTCTTAAAATAGGAACAACTCATGTCTATCATCTTATTTCAGGTGCTGTAGATCTAATTGTCTTAGTTTAGGAGTCAAAATACTCACTCCATTGGCAGATAATCTTATTTACCTTCTCAAATCAAGGACTGATTTAAAGAAAATTTGACTTGTAGTTCCGTTTTTGCAGTGTGAATGCTATCTTATGTTGATATGTACATGATTATTTATAGATTCTGTGTAAAAATGTTTTACTTGCTGCGGTAAGCTCTCTCAGGATCGCCTGCATATTGTCATAAAAACAAGAGCTGAGCGGGCGTTTCTTCAAGATTTGATCAACTTTTCCTTTTCAATTGCATTTTGGCTTACATCTCAAAATATTCATATATTATTTCCCCAACTAAGATCAAGAATTTGCAAGAAAACAAAGTTTACACCAAGACAGCCGCGAACAAATGCACAAGTTGCCAGAGGGTGACGACGTTAGAGTTGAAATGCAGGAACCACTTCATCACGCAGCATTCACCCAAGAAAAAGTAGTGATAGGAAAGCTCAGCATGAAGATTTAAATGGTGGTAAATTCATTAAGGAAGAGGTTTGGAGGAAATACGTTATCAAAAAGAAGTTAAAAGAAATGTTTGAGTGCAGTAGCTATAGTAACCCTCCATGTTGAGCCCAATCTGCCTGCAGTGGTTACACAAACACTCATACGTAGCAGCAATTTGGAGAAATGAATTAATCTAAGTCATATTTTTGGGCTTTTGGATGTGAAGTCTTGAAACAAAGGTGCTCCTTTCACTCTTTCTTTATTAATTTTGATCCCATTAGAAATGTTTTTTTATTTTTTATTTTATTTTGACAAGTAACCCATTCGTTATCCGTCTCCGCCAGACCTGGACCCACAGACCACATCTGACCCGTTAGATGCCGTTGACCAGCCGGCATAAAAACTATAAATCAGAGATGCATAGTGTCATTTCTAGGTGGCGAATTATAAAATGCTGATTTTATTTTGAAAGGCAATGTGTTTCGTTTCCTATACATAAGCTGTCACAGTCGTCCAGCAGTCACGTGTCAAATTTCAGTTTATGCAACAACAACAAAAAGAGACGAATGCAGAAAATATTGTTATATATTTTATAAGACTCTGACAAAAGTGTTAATTTTGTAACAGAAAGGGTGAAGGTGCTTTCAGGAATTACAGCTTGAATTTAAATGATCTGAATAAAAAAATACAAAATGCTGAAATAAGAGATCTTGCTCATTTTTGACAGAAAATAAAAAATGAAATACCTTTTTTTTTGGCATAATGTTGAATGTGTTGATGCTAATGCAATACAATTTGACAATGCATTTTTTTCCCCCACTGTCTTTCATCTATTTGTGCCTTAAACTCCTTTCAAAAATCTCTTTCTGAATACATTATCATACAAATTTGGTTTGTAATTTTTGTCTACATTTTTTTTCTTTTCATTTAATCCTTTCCGAATTTGGTTTCAGCATTTTGGACTAGGAGAGGATATGTTTTCTCTCATTATAAAACCATCAATTCCCATAGAGGGGAAGGGGGAACAAAATTAACGTTTTCCAATCTTAGCACAAAAGAAATGTACAAGAAAAATCCAATTTATTTTTTGTTTGTTTTGCGACCAAAAGCTGGCTTTTCATACCCTTTTTTTTTTTTGAGAGCACAAAAAAAATGTAATAGTTGTTGCCTGACTCAAAAGCCTCTTCTTGCCTAACTTTCCACAACGTCTCCCTGGAAATGTACACAAAACATTTAATGATTTGCTCTGTTTGCGCTTTGGCCCTTACCTTTTTGTAGCCTCCTATTAAATAAATGCGTTTTTAATGCGACCCAAACATGAAAGTCGGCTCTAATATCACCTGTCAGATGAGAGTCTGTGAAGTGAGAACGATAATGTCCTGGGTTTTACGTAAACCGCGGCGCCTGAACTGAACCTTGTCACCTCGGGTTGAGAGAACAGCTTGTTTTCTCTTACGCTTGAAGTCAGCTGCGACCCAAACACCAGATCCTGTCAAAGCGCGCCTAGAGATGACGTACGATGGGTTCATTTTATTTCTGCCTCTTCAAAAGCAACATCAGCGCCAGCGAAGACGGAGCAGTTGATATCACAGGCGCCTTTTAGTTACATAACTCACTCTGTAAATCTCTTTCAGCCTCTCTGCCTTTATGTTTTCTCACCTCCTCTTTCTACCACCAGATCTATCTTTGTCCTCTTCTCTCTGCCACCTTCCCCGCCTCCTGTCTCTTCTGCCTTTTGTTTTCCCAAGAAAAGAAGTAGGACAGGGTCTTTATTTTTTTCTCCCTTTTTAACTCGCCGCTAGAGCAAATATTTTCTGGTTGGGGGAACGGAACCACAGAAGCTGCTTGATTCTGCACGAGTTCTGCTCCTTTTTCTCCCAACGCATGCAAACGTACAGTCGGAACCTCCTCCAGTTTCACGCTTTTTGTTACGTTATAGCCATAAACTGCAGCGTGTTTGATTCTATCATCCAGGTCATTCCAAAAAAGTTAAAAAACAAAACAACTGGACTTTTTTTTCCAAGTTTGAAGATGTTTTCTCTTCCTATCCAGAAACCTTTCTCAATTCAAAATCTCTGGAGTACTCCAGACATTTTGAATTGAGAAAGGTTTCTGGATAGGAAGAGAAAACGTCTTCAAACTTCAAAAAAAAAAAAAAAAAAAGTCCAGGCCCGTATTAAGACGATGTGGTGGCACTATACCTCAAAGCCCCCCCCCCCCCCCCCCCCTCCCTTAACCGTGCTGTCCTCCGGTCAAAAAAATCAGACATAATCGAGGTCAGTTGTTTGTTTTATCTGGAGTTTATGTGAAGGGCCATATGCCAAATTTACAAATCCTGATCTGAAAGGTTGCGTTTGTCTCCACCTGAGCAAATGGAAATGTTCTTCAGGTTATAGAAGGTCCTTTGTAATTGTCTTTAGATGCTTTTGGAGGTTCAGGTCTGAGTCCATCACTACACCCAGATTATGGGCCTGAAGCAGCCAAAGCTGTGCTGTACATATTGATCTCTCCTCTATTGGTCCAAAAATTACTTCAGATTTGTTTTTATTCAATTGAAGAAAATTTTGGCACATCCATGCATTGATTTCTTCTTGATTTCCTCATAAGGAAAGCATTCCCGCAACATGATGCTGCCGCCGCCATGCCTCACCATGCAGAAGCCTGCAGCGCAGGTCACGTAGCAAAGTGGCCGAACAGCTCAGGCTAGGACCAGAGCGCCTTCTTCCCCATGTTTGTGGCAAACTGTAAACAGGACAGTGGCGTTCCTCTTGCCCTGTAGATTCTCCCACCTGGACTGTATACGTCTGCAGCTCCTCCTTGACTGTTTCTTCGTACGCTCCTCCTGCTCTGGTTGCATCTTAACCGCTTTGGAGTTGTGCCGCACTCTTCCCATCTCCAGACGATGCATTGAACACAGAGGTTTTCAAAGCTTGCACTGCAAAAACGGATCTAAAAATAAGTAAAATGTTCTTAAAATTTGTGTTTTTTTTTCCTAGATTTGATCAGGTAAATAAGATTATCTGCCAATGGAAGGAGTATTTTGACCCCTAAAATAAGATAATTAGATATACTGCACTTGAAAAAAAGATGATGGAGATGAATTGTTCCTATTTTAAGTGCAAAAATCTTATTGTATTGGCAGATCATCTCATTTACCTACTCAAATAAAGGAAAAATACACAAATTTTAAGAGCATTTTACGTATTTTTAGTTCCGTTTTTGCAGTGTGGGATATTATTAGTGGTTTCTGAAGGCCTCTTATTGTCTTAAATAAAGATATTATTCAGATGTGTCAGAATAAAGGGGAGCAGAAAGAAATACATGCTTCATTTTCTCAGATTCTGTGAAGAAAATGGTGTTTTTTTTTCCTCCGCCTGGCCGTGCGCTACGCTTTCTTCTAGTTAAAAGGGAGCCATTCATTCCCAATGTTGCCACGTGAAATTCTGTGTCTTGATTCAATCAGCTGGGCTAATCAAAATGGATTCTGTTGACATCGATATAATAAAATCAGAATTTGATTAAATTAATCTAAGACATGCCAGTAAAATGGAGTGAAGTTTTACATTTTAGCATCAAAGGATTGAGTTTTTTTTTTTTTTTTTTTTTTTTTACAAGCTGATGCTGGTGGTTGAAGTCCAACAGTCTGTCAGAGGGTTTATCCTCGTCTCCGCGTGTTCGGTAAGCGCGGTGTCTCTGCGGACGGTCGGCCCGTGGGGCTCGACACAGACGCCGTGGTGAGGGGGGGGGGGGGGGGGGGGGTTGTAACTCAGATGATGCTCAGGTTTGAAGGATGTTAATCGTATTACAGAGCGCCTTTTGTCTTTCGCTTCAGCGAATCCCCCGCAGACACGGCGCGTCTGCATATAGAGCGGCTTGTAATTACATTCTGATCGTGTGAGGAGCTTCGCCGGCGCAGAGGCGAAGTTATTAACCGTCTCACACCGACAAACGTTGGGCTCACACTTTCTTCTTCCCCTCGTGTCTCGTGGGGGAAACGGCAGAGCTCGTGTTTGACCCTCGTTTCTCTCTCCTCTCATACCTGCAGTGTGTCTATATTCCCCTTTCATGCTTGGATCTGGCTAAAATCACCTAGTGAGGGAAAAATCCCTCTCCCCTGTTAACTCAGCCGTCCTCTAGGCCAACTTCGTAAGGCTTTAGAGATTGATTTGTTTATTTTTTTTGGGGGTTTTCTCGTCTTTGTGGGACACAGCGTGCGTGTGCGGCCCCACAGGTGAGTTATTATAGACGTGGCGACGCGGCGCCCTCCTTCACCTTGAGGCGCCTGCACCAGTCGCTTTGGAGCAGCGTGGAGGGGGGGGGGGGGCGCTGGCGTAGCTGTCTGCGGCGTGATTGATGCGTGTATTTTGAGAACATCCCCAGCAGAGCACGCCTGAGGCCTGGAGATTGGAGCCGGGACCCGCGTGTGGCAGGTGTGTGTGTGCGCGCCGTGGAATTAGCTGTCAGCGTGACTTTTCTTTCTTTTGCCTCTTACTGGAACTGCTCTCCGGTCAGCGCGTTGTGAACGTTCCGATAAATGTCCAAATCAGGCTAAACGTCTGGTGCAGAGAATCGGCACACTTTTTGTAGCCATCAGCAAGGCCCTGACCTGGCTTTTAAATATTTAAGTTTTTTGTTATTGTGCCCCTGGCAGCAAAACAGTCCCGCTGCATAATACTGCCAGCACCGTGCTTAGCAGCTAGCACAATGCCTACAAACACGTTTGCAGGTAAAACAGCTCAAGCTTTGACCTTTCCCTAGAAGACATTTGGCTTGTGCGCATGTACAGCTACAAACATTCATTATTCCCTGGCTTTTTTGCAGTGCACCACTACGCGTGGCAGCCAAACAAGCCCGCAGCATGATGCCGCCGCCACCGTACTTTCCCATTCAGCCAGCTACAGCTCGTACCTGAACTCTTACACTGCAAAAAGGGAACTAAAAGTGAGTAAAATTTTCTTGAAACGTGTGTATTTTTCCTTGATTTGGGCAGGTAAATAAGATTATTTGCCAATGGAATGAGTATTTTGATGCCTAAAATAAGATCATTAGATAAACTGCACTTGAAATAAGATGGTGGAGATCAATTGTTCCTATTTTAAGTGCAAAAATCTTATGGCAAATAGTCTTATTTACCTACCCAAATCAAGGAAAAATACATTAATTTCAATAAAATTTTACTTAATTTTAGTTCCCTTTTTGCAGTGTAGATCATTGGGCATCCCCACGCTCTTTGTGTTTAACTGCATGAAGAGACGAATGTGGCACCTTCAGGTCTAGAAATTGTATCCCAGCAGATTTGTGGAGGTCTATTCTCTCCCTGATGTTTTGCCTGATTTCTTAAGTTAATTAGTTTAATTCAACCAGGGAAAGCGTTATAGTTGCCATAAACTGCATCCAGATTGCCTTAATTTAGCGTAAATATTTTCAGATCGATCAAAACAAAACTTTTGTCTGATTTTATGTAAACAGAAATTTAGGTAAACGGATCGGACCGTTTTCTAAAGTGTTTGTAAATATCTGGTTTTAACTGTAAATGAAAAATAAAAGCAAATCCTGAGAAGACTGATGTTCTCTCCTAGAATCCGGTTAACCGGATCATTTTTAAAACGCACCAGTTTTGATTCATACCGCCGTCTGACCGGTGAAATAACGTTGTAGGGTGTAATAACGGATTAAACACAAGAATTGTTATTCACTGGTTACCCGTTTAAACCTCAAACCTGCTAAAAGTCGTACACAGCTCAGTCCATCAAGGCCCTGGTGGAAAAAGGAGTGCAGAGAGTGTTACAGCACCCCCTAGTGGATGACAAATGAAACCCTTCCTAAAAAATATGCCAACAACACCTCATTAAATTAAAATTATTCTAACTTAAACAGTCTTATGTATGTTTTTAACACAACCGTTGGATCAGAGCGTGAGTTTATGTAATATATCCACAGCTGATGTTACAGCGATGGTCGTCTCCTGGGCTGGTGCCATTTAGTTAAGACCAACTTTATCCGTTACAAAAAATCCATTTGAATGTTTGCTGCTGTCTGGTTGTTGATTTAGATGTAATCCTCCTTCATTATCCAAACAACGTTGCTTGAATCACCTCAACCACTGGTGGCAAAATTACCCCCACGCCATAATGCTGCCGCCGCCATGCTTAAAAGTTTAGGGACAACGTGTTGGTTGAAAGCCTCGCCGTAACGTTGCTGTACCCTAATTGCACGATTGTCTCATATGAGGATAATGGGTTTGGCTTTTTTTTTTTTTTGTTTTGTTGAATATTTCTTCTTTTGCATTTATAACCAAAACAAATGTCCTTCTGATTAATTATCCTTTTAAATATAATAGAGTTGAGTTGTTCCCTATTAGGCCGCAGTTTCAAAACCAATGGCTGGGGGTCTTTTGTGCTGGTTTCTTTTAGTAAAATGTGTTTGTTTTTTTTTCCATTACTAAACCAGTTTTTAGGTGCGTTAAGGGTCAATATCAGGCTAAAAAAAAAAACAATTATTTCTCATATTCACCCGCTATTACCATCTAATGTAGAACAGATTACTAGATCAATGTATGCTTCTGTGCTTTTTTTGTCTCTCTTGTTGTGTCTCTGCTCTGTCTTCTGTAACCCCAGTCGGTCGAGGCAGATCATCGTTCACACTGACCCTGGTTCTGGTTCTGCCAGAGGTTTTCCTTCCCGTTAATGGGGAGTTTTTCTTCCCACTGTCGCTTCATGCTTGCTCAGTATGAGGGATTGCTGCAAAGCCATGTACAATGCAGACGACTCTCCCTGTGGCTCTACGGTTCCCCAGGAGTGAATGCTGCTTGTCGGGACTTTGATGCAATCAACTGGTTTCCTTATATAGGACATTTTTGACCAATCTGTATAATCTGACCCAATCTGTATAATATGATTGAACTTGATTTTGTAAAGTGCCTTGAGATGACATGTTTCATGATTTGGTGCTATATAAATAAAATTGAATTGAATTGAATCCATCTAGACATTGATTTCTTTTATTATTACATCCACTTTGTGGAATGCACCAGCACCACGGGAGCAAATCAGCCCCATTGCACTACATCATTCTGCTGCCATCATGCTTCAAAGTAGGTAAAGTGTTGTTAAGTTTGAAAGGCTTGACTCCCCCAAAGATGGATCCTCACTGCTGCTGCCAAATAGCTCCGTCCATGCAGGAGATGTGCAAACGGTCTGAAAAGTGGCACGTCTCCACAAATGCACTGTTTTATTGCTTCAATATGTTGTAGGTTGTTTGTTTTTTTTTTTCCATCTCTTTCTGTCTGCATGGTCTCCCTAAGAGACTGAAATCCAAAACGGGATCTAATCATCACCATCCAGGAGACGGTTTTTATTCACTGTACACAAATATTCGTTTTAACATTTAACCAAAGGGTGTCAGGGAGCAGCGTTTTCTCAGCCCCTAAAGGGATGAGTAGAGATGTTATTAATTTAACACATGAAAGGTAAAAAAAAAAGTGTCTCTAGTAAAGATTTTCACCAAAAAAAGCTAACATGGAGATAGCAAAGAGTTTAGGGGATTAGAAAAAAGGCAGTCTGTGGTATGTCACAGTTCAGTGCGTCTCTCTGTGCGCCTGTAACTTTGTGATAAACTAGAAGCTTTGAAAATCAGTTTTTCTCTTTTACTTAATCTGCCACATAACTCACTCCAAGTTTGGGAACCTGTCAGAGTTCCCAGTGCTGTTGACATGAAGACGTTGATTTCCCAACAGACACAACA
This sequence comes from Fundulus heteroclitus, assembly GCF_011125445.2. NCBI lineage: Eukaryota > Metazoa > Chordata > Actinopteri > Cyprinodontiformes > Fundulidae > Fundulus > Fundulus heteroclitus. Next base: position 19,817,882 of record NC_046377.1, read on the forward strand.
GGCAAAGGGAGTTGTGAACACTTCACAGACAGAATCGTAAGAACGATAAAAATTGCTTTGACTCTTTTCACAATTCGCTCTCATTTATTTAGGATATTTTTTAAAACATTAATCATCTCGGCCCTGTGGAAAACTATGTTTTTGCCGTTTATCGCCCGCGCTGATTCTCCCATTTGTCTGACGGTTGTTTCCACGGGACCCGGCTGGTTGTTGACACACTTGCATTCATGGTATTTTTTTCCTTCTTCCATGATTAGAGCTGGACTCTGAAAAGACGAGGAGGAAAATGAGGCGGTGGTAGCATGATTTTTCATACTTGATGTTTGCCAAAGAATGCCTTTGGTTGCAAGAGGGCTAAATTACCGTCTGAGGCGGCAGTGATTCTCTCAGGACTAACGTTTTTCAAAGATGCAAATTATGTTATAATCCTCCCGGCGCCAACGATTTTTGTTTCAGTTCTTTCAGGACCAGATGTTTTCTTACAACTCTCTAAAGTTTAAAGAGGAGCTACACTTGCACCTATAGTTGTTCAACACCTTCTGCAAATTAGATTTGTTGCTAAATGCAAATTTACTTGGATGTTGGCAATAGAGAAATTACACATCTAATTAAAAAAGTTAAATAAACCCAATATTACAGTAGTTTATCCGAATTCAATTGCCAAATCCTACTTTTCCTCAGTGTCCTGTACGGTGGGGGAAGATGGATTCAATCAAATATCAGGAAATCCTGTGAGAAAATGTCCCACCGTCTGTGAGGAACCTAAAGTTTGGGCATCATTGGACCTTCAAACAGGACAATGATTTTGATTATTTGTCAATGATTTTGATTATTTCTCAAAGGCTAAAGTAAGTCGAATTTTTCTTAAAATAAGTGTATTCATCCTTGATTTGAGCATGCAAATAAAATGATTTGCCAATGGAATAAGATTTTTGCACTTAAAATGGGAACAACTCATCTCCGTCGTCTTATTTCAAGTGCAGGAAATCTAATTATCTTATTTTAGGGATCAAAATACTCATTCCATTGGCAGATCATCTTATTTACCTGCTCAAATCAAGGACAAATACAGTAAGTTCAAGAAAATGTGACTTATTTTTAGTTCTGTTTTTGCTTGGTTAAAGGTTAAAGTCTCACAGCCCTTCCATTTTAAGTTTTAGTTATTCTGTTTTACCCTGAGATGCTTCCACTTGCATCTCAACTTTGCTGCCGCTAGACTGGAATCTCCTGGTAATTAGGGATATTTTCTATGCTACTGTGTTCAGTGGACGGACCGGTACCGGCCACTGAGGTTAAAAACTGAAATATTTGATTAAAAGGCGTAAAATTGTTGGTCAGGTCTAGAATAAGGTGACCAGATTTCTGAAATCAAATCTGGGGACATTTCTTGCTCGTGGATACAAATAAATACATCTCATCAAGATAAAATTAGGTGCCTCTCCACACGTTTAGTATATCCTAAGATTAATAAAATGAATACATCAATAGTGTTATTAATAGAAAACTAGAACTGTGTCTCTGGGTTGGAGCAAAGTGTTGGGGGTGGGGGTTGGAGTGGAGGGGTCAGGATCAGCCCGATCCAAATAAAATGAATCGATTAACACACTTACCATGACACGAACTTCCACTTCTTCTTCTTCTTCTTCTTCTTCTGTTTTAAAAGTGATGCGCTCTTCTTCTTCTTCCTCTTCGTGTTTTAATGGCAGCTGACATCCAAAAGGATCCTTACCGGCCATCTAGTGGTGTGCTCTATTCCTCATCTTTATATTATCAGCAGCGCAACCAGCTACCGTAGAAAAATTTGCATTTCCTGCAAAAATGCACTGTGAATGCAGATAGCTGAATGATTTAGCAAAATATGCAGAAGATCTTTGAAGAAGAGAAAAAATAGCTGAAAAGCATTTAAGAAGTTGAAAAAGTTGAAGAATTTGAAAGAGTTGAAGAATTTGAACATGAAAGAACAATAGCTGAATGATTAGAAGAAAAAACTGAGGGAAAGGAACCAAACATTTCCTAACTCATTGTAAACACTGAATCGTTTAACAAAGCAGAAGTAGAATTTCAAACTTGAATATACTGTAGCCATATGTGGGCCTGCATTTCTAGGGAGTATAAGGGGTTTCGCCCCCATTGAAAAGCATTGGATGTTTGACACCTCCTACCGTAACACCTGTTTCTGCGCGCAGCAGCTCTACCGTAATAACAGTCTACACGCAACATTTTACCCCTCGGTAAAATCTGGGACATTTCCGGGGACAGCTTTAGCCGGGGACAGGTGGTCCAAATCGGGGACGTCTGGTCACCCTAGTCTAGAAGAATGAGACGAATTTTAGCATCAGAGAGTAAATGTCAGATACTAAACTTGGGGTTGCCACAGTTACCACATATTCCAACTAATAGTGATTTGTAACAGAGATAAGGGGCCATGTTTTATTGCAAATTAAGTCAAAGTTTCCACTCTTTGTCCGTCTTTGTTTAATGCATTGAAACATTTCTCGGCCGACCGTCCCCACATTTCCCGATGAAGGGAAAATGAATCACTCCGTGAGCTGCGGACCCTGCTGTGTCCTGAGCTCCGGGCTTTTTTAGCCGCCTCTTTATTCTCAGCCCTATTCACCCCTTCAGTCAAACAGAAGGTGTTAAATTGCCATTCAGGTGAGACTTTCTCTGCCGGGTCATTTTCATCCATCAGCAAACCCGGCGAGCCTCAGAGAATATTACATCTGACAGGGCCAGTGAGCATCGTTCAGAGCTCCCATCATCTCTCTCTTAAACGTGGCGGTTTTGATTTTAACAGGCAGGGAAGAGACGTTAAGGTCAAAAAGGGAATAATTTCTTCTTGGATTCCCTAAACTACGTCTAATTAGGATCTAGATCTGTTAGGGTTCACTTAGGTGATGTCTTTATGCTACATATGGTGCTACTTCATGAGAATTACAAAGACAAACCCCTCCCACACAGGAAGGGGCTGTGGATTAATGTAAAATAAAAAGGTGGCTTTTTCTGCAAACACCAGGTTTTCATGGTTTTGAAGATGGCAGCAGATTAATTCCCAAAGGATCTGGCTGAATTAATATCTACTGGAGTTCTCTCTCTTTACTATCTGCAAATAATACCCCCTAATTTATCCACTGAGATGTACACAGCTGTGGTTTTTATTGTAGCCAGTTTAATTCGTTTTATTTACGTGAAAGAAGCTTGAAATGCATCGTTTCCATTTATTTTCAGCTCTGTGGTGTTTTTTTACTTGACTCTCCAGCTGCTGAATCATTCCCGGCCCGTCACATTAAAAGCAATCAGCTGAAATAACAAGAAGGCTTTGGTTGTTAAGCAGCCACAGCAAAGACGAGGTGTTCAGTGGGAACTTATGCAAAGAAAGTTGTCCTAAAGCAATATGCAAAACAGCCCATAAAATCTTAATCAACCACCCAACTGACCTCTGCTGCTGAGATAAATAAAAATACAATGAAACAAATGTGTGCACAGAGTAGAAATGGCAGTAATGAAAATGCAAAATTGTCATTTCTGAAATTTTAATGAGGTAAAGTAAGGATGATCTGCAGCAACCAGCAGAAGGTAAAACCTTCTACTCTTAGAGAGTAACACGATTTAAAGTTAAATACCTCTTATGTTGCCTCTATATTGTCACACCATTTTTTAATTAGTTTTCCAGACATTTAATTTGAGGACATTTATTTATTGCAGACATCCAGCAGGTAATACCGGTTCTATCACCTTTTGCCAACATCATCTCCAGATTATCCAGTCATGGGACCTCTAGGGACCAAATGAGCACTTTTAGTATTTTCAGTGCTGATTTGGCCATATGTATAATGAGCTGTTTACTGTTGTAGTTTTAAAGTTATTTCAAATGTTATGTTAAGGATCTTCTGATCAACTAGTTCCCAGGCCACAGCATCACTGGCCCTCCACCGTACTTCAGCGTTAATATGATGCAGTAACTGCAATAACTATTTGATATTATTATTGTTTTCCATCCACTGTATATATCTGGATGTACTGTATATACTTCATGCACCTTTTCCTCCTTTGTGCACCTTCTGTTGCTTATAACAGCCGATGTCACAAGTAAATCTCTCCATTGTGAGATCAGTAAAGTTCTATCTTATCTTATGTGCTCTTCCTCACATTAGATCAGACGTTTTGCCAAGTAGCTGTTTTCATTTAGGGCTTTCCTGACTGATGAGGATGAAAATACGGCTGCCTTACTTCAATCTGATGTTCTTTAGTCTTCCTCATTTTGAAGAGCAGCTAAATGAAATGGTGTCACACTGTGATGTCTCTGCATTTGGGGCCAGGCCTTACCAGATGTCACTGTGGAGCTCTATGTTGGCAATATTCAGTGAGACAGGATCGTTCTTTATAGCGTAATATTGTAAAAAAAGACCAATCCCCTTACCAATTAAATTATGTAAGAAACATTTGAGTCTATATATCTATATCTGCCACAAAAATGATAAGCTCAGTAAGCTAAATCCTCCTGAGGCGTGATATTGGGGCCGGCCCACCAACGTTTGTTTAAATAATTAACATCTGAAATCGCAATGCGGATACCCAACACGCTCTCAGTAGACAGCCGTGGGGCACAAATCCTGTGGCCCCAAGCTCGGATCGTCCCATCAAAATACTGGAAATGTACGTTACATTTATGTTTTTCCAGAAAGCGACCATCTAATCAAGGCAAATGTATTATTATAGCACATTTTAGCACAAAGACAATGCAAAGTGCTTTACATGATTAAAACATTTGGAAAATAAAACGGAATAAAAGCAAGTAAAATAATACAGTTGGAATAAAATGTAGGAAAATTTTAAATAAAACATAGCAAAATTGAAACTAAAAGCAAATATTAATCTAGTGTTGGTTGGCCTTGCTGGCTCATTGAAGGACTGATGTGATTCTTTTCTGTTCAATAAATAAACAATATGAGTGAGCCTTTATTTATAATTTTATGTGCTATAATTAAATTACATTTAGCTCATGTAAAATGGATTGTCTAGTGTGTTGGTTGACGTTAATTTTTCTGTTTCATTTAAAATGTATCAAAGCCAGGTTGTATGCATCACAAATAAATCCGTTGCTGCTAATAGGTAATAAGTTTTTGTTCCCTGCATAACTTATCATGCAGGAGACGCCACTGGTGTCACGTCATATCCTGGCCTAGAATATTTATTTTTTTTCAGTCAGGTTGTGCAGCTGGTAGGTTGTTTAAGTCTGTTTTTTTGCTCTTATGTAAAAAATAAAGTAGCTTTTGATATTTTGGTTTATGTCTAAGCTCGCTGGCGTGCTGTAAGCATACGCTTCAGCTCAGATTCCTCCCATGTTGCTGTTTATGCTCTTAAATCTTCTGCTCAAATCTGTCGGCGTGTTGACATTTAAAAGCCTTTCTAACCAAAGTCATATATTCATTCAGAGCTCAACCGATGCTCTCCAGCTTGTCTGTCTCACTGGGTTTTGTGCCTGTGTTGGCAGGAATAAGGCTTCCCTAATCGGCCCCAGAGTCAAGTTTTTGCTCTCCTGGATGCACGCCGAATTCAAAGGTGGCATGATAAATGAAACCGTGCCCTGTGCACCATCCAGCTAGATAGAACTCAAATTTTGGTGACTAAAGAAAGGTCTCGAGGCGGCGAATATGTTTCACTTCGCCGTCTTTGCTTTTGAAAGCTGGAAGAAACGAAGAAAGACCCTGCAGAGTCTGAAGGCTGTGTCACACTCAAGTCCAAATTAGGAAAGGGAGGATAAAAAAAGACCTTTGAGCGTGGAACGCAACTTCAAAGAAGGTCTCTCTCTGAGTTCTTTCATTACAAGGAAATATTAAAGGACACTTTGGGGGGGGGGGGGTGGTAAGAAAGAGAAATATTGAGTGGTAAGGATAGTAGGATGCCTCCTAGTGGCAGGAAGATGCCCCCTTCTGTGTTTGCAGGATGAATGTTTTAGCGTGACTAGAAATTTCCCAAAGTAATCATCTTAAAAACTCCACCCTGGCTTGCAATACTGGTTTTAATTCAATTAAATTCAGTTTATTTATATAGCAGCAATTCCCAACACAGATTGGTTAAAAAGTAGAAAGCAGGCTGCAGTGAGACTTGCAGCACTCCCCCTGGATGAGCGTGTCATCACAACGGAAAGTTGCTGGCATTGTGTCGTTGACCTAGCAGCAATCCCTCATACCGAGCATGCACGTGGCGACAGTGGAGAGGAAAACTCACCTGTAACAAGACGAAACCTCCAGAAGAACCAGGCTCAGTGTGAGCAGTCGCCTGCAAAGAATGACTGGGAGTTTGAGAAGACGACACAAAAAGAGCACAGGGGCACTGATCCAGGAGTACGTTCTACGTTAGAGAGAATAAAAGAGGCAATTACTCCTTTAGATTTAAAGACAATCCTCCAGCTTTTAGTGTTTTTAAAGAAAAAAACTTGATGCTGAGGAAAACATTCATCTATAACGTCACACAAGCATTTTAAAGGGACAACATGCATGTGGAATTCTGCTGAATAAGACTAGCTGTGGAGCTAAAAGTCAAATATTTTAATTCTTAGACCATGAATGTGCAATTTTTTCCCCTCTCAAATGAAATAATCAGACTAAAATGGTTCAAAATGCATCGATTGTGGTTTTAAATTATGAATCTTTTATCTTGATACTGAACCTTTTATACCCACTTTGGATAAAAGTGTCTATATATGACATTACTAACAAATATGGAGAGATGCACCTGTCACAAGCTTCTGGACGTTTTCCGAACTCCAGACACAAAATAATTATGGAGTTGACTTTTCAGACAGTCTTTAGCATCTTATAATAATAATATGATTACAGTGGCACGCAAACCTCAAACGGACATCTCCATTTGTTTTTTTTAACTCTTTATATTTCCAGAATACCTTGATTTACTAACAGATTTATTGACTCATAGCAAATGTCGTCTCAAGGGATTTTACCAAACAAACGGATCCGATTTCACTCTAATCATAGAATCAAAGTCGCTTCCCCATAGTGTGTTCCGCAATAAGAATTTTATTTTTTATTTTTAATACGTTTTGGCTGATGACTGAATCAATGAATAGGTAAACTTAGAGTTGCATGAGATTAAAACGGGGCGATATGAACCAAAAATAATATCTCAATATTTTGAGGCTGAATCCCGATATACGATATTTATCTCGATAGGTTTTTTTTTCTCAAATTATAAAAGGCATCTCTGAACCAAAGCTTTATCTCACAAGCACATTTGTTAACAAAGAGCTGTAAAAAAATATATATAAAAAGGACTCTGAAAAATAACCTTCTAAAATATATAAAATTATAATTATACCATAAGAAAGACCATCTCAATATAAACAATATAGTCTTTCATCTTATATCTCTTTTTTTTATCTCAATGTTCTTAAAATCTCAATATATTGTCCAGCCTTACATCACATGTAGACTTGTGATGTCTATTTCACTGAGCACAGTTAGGCAAAGGAGTAGCGCATGTTAACGGCACATCAAAATGTATAATAAAATAATAGTTCTGGTTTTACTTTAACCTTCATATAAATTAAGGAATCCTTAGTGTTTTATTGTGTATTACATGCAGTTAATCGTTTATTTACAGTAAAGCTTGTACTCTATCAAAACATCTCTACTTAAAACAAGGTTTCATTCGTGTATTTTGTTATGTTCTTTGTTCAGTTTTTTTTATTTGAGTTGAATACTTACAAATCTTCATATTGTTCCACATATTTACATTATCTTTCTTCATTACCTTGCTCTCTATGTGATTTTTTTGTTTTGTTTAAATACTTTATGGAATCAGATTATTTCCTTGAGAAATAATGAATTTTTGTTCTAGAAATCCATCCTAATAAACCTTTTCTTGGTAATGTGGTAAATGCAAATCTAGCCGAGGCAGTTACCCTTAATAAAACCTTTATCAGATTTATTTATTTATATTATTGATGGGGGCAGGTCTTTTATACTGACATCTACTTTAGTGAGCTTCAAAATTGCAACATTAACAACAGGATCTTAATTCCTTTAATTTCATCAATTCCATCTTTGCAAAAAAAGTGACATTTATGAACTATTTTTTAAACATTTAGTAACACTTTGTTGACAATCAGACTTCTGACCTGTTTTGTTCTTTTTTTTTTTTTGAGGGTTTGAAGATTGTAGCTAATTATTTTAATGGCTACAACGACACAAAAGTGACATAAGACGTCAAAGAAATGAGAAGAGAAATCAAGTCATCAAAATGCATAATCTTTGAAGATCGTGTCGTGTCTCTTTGCTGCCTTCTTGATGCTGAAAGCCGACCTATTTTTGGCTCCCTGCTGCTTTTCTGTGGACGTTTGGATAGATAAGCGTTTCATTAGAAAGCTGCTGAGCTACATGACGTCCCTTTGATCTGCTGTGTGGTTGTGTGTGTCCCACGTTTGTGAATAATATTGTGTGAAAGTATGGCCATAATCGGTATGCATGTGTGCGTAGCCGGCAGTAAAGGTGAGAACATGAAACTCTTTCAAACGTGATGGGTTGAGAAATGTTGCTGCATCCACAGACTTTAATACTGTGGACCTTCAACATCTTTATGCCTCTCATTGCACGTATACACAGTGATTTTCAAAACTATTCATCCCTCTTTGCTTTTTAATAATTTTGTGACATACCAACCTGTAATTCTAATGTTTTTAGTCTCATTTTAAGTGATGGAGCTGCACAAAATTGTCTTAACTTGAGGTGAAACTAGAAATCTAAATCTAAAACTGTGCCTATGTATTCAGCCGCTTTGAAGCATCTAGCAACTTCTGGTCCTACCAATCATCCCCAAAAGTCACAGTCAGTGAAAGGAAGTCCACTTGTTTGCAATCAACAGGGTTCCCACGGGTCCTTGAAATCCTTGAAAGTTTGTGAATCTGAAAAAATAAATTCAAGGCCCTGGAAAGGTCTTGAAAACAGCCAAAAAAAACACCTTGTCCTTGAAAGTCCTTGAATTTTTTTGTGGGGCTGAAAGTTTACACGGATGACGACTCATGTGTCATTATTTTACTACCACACGAAATTATGTTGATTCCGCAGACTTTTAATTTGCAAAAGTACGTTCGCTCTTCTTCGTTAGTTGGTAGGCTACGGTTTAGGCCTTCGCGCGTCCAATAGGTTACATTCATGCAGTGTTGCCAACTCAGTGACTTTGTCGCTATATTTAGCAACTTTTCAGAGTCTAAGTCAAAAACTAGCTTAATCAAAGATGAAAGTAAGTGAAACAAATTGATATAATTCTGAACATCTCAATGCTGCACTTTTTTCCATAAAATTCCATGAAACGGTAGGCTAAGGTACATCTTATATGTAATGTAGTATGGCATAGCCATGTACTGTGGATATAAATGTAGGCTATGAATATGATCAATATCAATGTAGGCTATAAATTAAGTCCACTTTCTTGCATTGCTTCTGACCCAACAACTTCTATGCCGTTTAGTCTTTTATTGAATTTGCATTGTATTAAAATATGATAACCTATTCAGCGGTCACAGTAGGTAAATGCCGCCACTTGTGGTCCTTGAATTTGAGGAAATTGGTCCTGGAAAGTCCTTGAAAGGTCCTTGAATTTGATGTTCACCAAGGTGTGGGAACCCTGAATCAAGGTGCCAAAAGATCTGTCAGTATAAACACACCTTTCCTGAAAAGGTTGCAGCAACACTAAGCAGGAGGCTTCACACCATGAACACCAAGGAGCTCTCCAGACAAGTCAGGGACAAAGTTGTGTAGAAGTACAAGTCAGGGTGGGGTTAGAAGAAATATCCAGATCAATCCATCTTCTTCAAATGGAAAGCACATGGTGCCACAACAAACACACAAGGGACACCCACCAGGACTCCCAGAACAGGCCAGGGGGGGCATTAATCAGAGAGGCGGCACAGAAACCAGAGATAACCTTGAAGAAGCTGCATGGGTCCACAGGAGAGACTGGAGGCTCTGTCTTTAAGCCGTATGCTCAACAGAGCTAAGCTTTATGGAAGAGTGGCCAGAAAAAAAAAGCCATTACTTAGTGTTAAAATGAGAAAGCAGGTTTTGAGATTGCCAAAAGGCACGTGGGTAACTCCCCAAAGTTATGGAGTAGAATATTCTGGTCCGGTGAGACTAAAGTTTTATGTTTTTGCCACCAAAAACACTGCCTGGCACAGACCCAACACATCCCCTCACCCCGAACAGCACCATCCCCACAGTGAAACGTGGTGAATTCAACGTCATGCTGCGGAGACGTTTCTCAGCTACAGGGACCGGGAAACTGGTCCGAGTCGACGGAAAGCTGGACGCTGCTAGATACAGGAAAATTCTGGAGCAGGACCTGTGTCTGCCTGCCTGTGATTTGAGACCGGGTGGCCCGAAGCTTGCTGCAAAAGCAACACTGGATTGAATGGCCTAGTCCAGGGGTGTCAAACTCATTTTGGTTTAGGGGCCGCATACAGCTTAATCTGATCTCAAGAGGGCCACACTAGTAAACTAATTGCAAGATTAAATAGAACTAATAAAAGAAGACTTGTTGTTGATTTTTATATTAAATGAATTTCACTTTTACACAATATATTATGAATAACCTCAGCGTTTTTAAGAAAAGTATGTGCAATTTCAACAATACTTTTACTCAGTTAAACATTTACTTGTGCATTATGCATAAGAACTGATCACAGTGATTGTACAACGTTGAAAAACATTTATTCACATTTTTTGGAACTTAAAAACACTGTCCTGCATGACAAAATACATCAAACAGATAAAAATTAAGAAATGATTTAAAATCAATTTTCCGCATCTGAAGCTCAGTGCTACCATCTGCTGATTAAAACACAGCGCCCCTTGTGGACAATACAGGAACTGCAGATTTTCAATTAAACGAAGTACGTGTTTCTTTTTTTATAATTGTTTTATCATTCTCTTCCTTTTATCTCCTTTCACCTTTTTTTTTGGTCTTCTTGTTCTTCCTTTCCTCTCCTACTTTCCCATTGTAGTGTTCATATATTTGAGATATTCCCCGCATGAATCATAATAAAACTATTCACATTCATAAATCAAGTGGAGCACTATGGCAAAAGCAGTACTGCTCCACTTTTGAAAGTCAAGTCTGATGAGCTCTTTTGGGCATTAAGACAACAATTCTTATTGCTACATTGTCAGACAGGACACTGCATAAAAAATAAAAAATAAAAGATTTTTAAAAAACTTTTTTTTTTTTTTTAAACACAAACGTGTGTTTGACAACCCTGGCCTAGTCAAAGTCCAGACCTCAATCCAATTTCCAATCTGTGGTTAGACTTGAAGATCGCTGTTCACAAGCAAAACCTATCCAACATGGAGGACCTTAAGCAGTTTAGCTTTGTGAAATGGGCAGAAATCCCAGAGGCCAAATGTGACGAGCTCATGGAGACTGAGCCAAAGCTGCTAGCAGCTGAAATCACTACAAAAGGTGGCTCTTCAAAGCGCTAACTTTAATGGCGGTGAACAGATATATATGCTGAATTTTCTGTTATTTTGTCCTATTTGTTGTCTGGTTCACAATAAAAAAAAAAAATACACCTTCAAAGTTCTTAACGTGTTCTATAAGATATTGGCGCAAACTCCCCGACAATCCATTTTAATTCCAGGTTGTGAGGCAATGAAACACGTAAAACGCCAAGGGGGTGAATACTATTGAATTTTAGTGAATATAGTCGAAGGAGTGAAGCATCCTAGAGAGAAATTGTTTTATCGATGGGATGTGGGCATGATTCAGAAAAGCACTCAGCAGAGACACTGTATGAACATTGTTTCTATATTCTCTGCACACACGAGGCACACAAGTGTGTTTACAGAGTAGGTCTGGCTCTAATATCAAATACCGCATTAACCACACACAACAGAAACCCCTCAGGTGTGCCTGGCTCTGTCCTTCTAACTACCTGCAGGTTTTTTCAGGAGGCGCAGGTGTCTTTTTCCAGCTTTTTGTCTCCTTTCATCCTGATTAAATTTGCTTGACTTATCGGGAGTTGTCTGAGTTTAAGGTGAGCATCTGTTTTAATTCAGTACCTATTAGTGTTTGTTTGTACACCACCTGAGCTGAGGTTGCTCCGTCTTGTCGCTGTCTCCCACGTTATCTTTATAATCATCATTTCTCTACAAGAACCAGATGCTCTCTAGTATTTGTCTTAATGTCACTTAAGTTGCACTTTTTTGTTTTGTTGGCAGAAAGCTGGTTGGAATTCGGATCAGTTTTCCTCCAAAACTAGTTTGGATTAGTGTTTTTAGATTGCTAAGCTGTTGGAACAGATAATTAAACCATCTGACCCAAACTCTCACCCTCAGTTGAATGAAAAGATTTCCATAAACGACCAAGAATCCACCCAGGCTCTTCCTGTAGACTTCTGGAACACCAGTGTAAATGTTCAGAGTAAAGCCAGCTTCACATCTCCATTGATCGTCAAAGGGTTGCTGAAAGAGAGCAAAACCATCCGCTTCCAAAATTATACATTCAAGCTCCACTGAAATTCACCGCTGCCCACTCGGACTAGCCAAATGCCTTATGAAGGAAAGTTTCATAGTCAGATGAGGTTTGAAGATCAGCTGTTTGGCCGAAGTGATGAGGAAAATCTCTGGAGTCGTCTTTCTACAGCAGGAATGATGGATTTGTGCTGTGGGCCATTTTCTCAACGAGCAGCTATGTTTCCAATTGTCATGCAAATTTTTAGCAAACTTTTATAATGTCAAAAAAGAGAAAGTCTAAAATAGGCATGTTTCAATCTACCGGTTTAGAGCTAATTGACCAGGCGCTACGCAAAGCATCATTTGGTCAGACGTTACACATGGCTGTAATAAACAGGAAGTAGAGGTTGCAAGCTAGCATGGACCACACATCTGATCTTGTTCATCAACTAGTATTGGCAACGTGAAACGTAGAGAAAGAAATGCGATTCTATCATGGACGACGCCGACAGCGGAAACAACGCTCAAGAGTTTTCTAGGGGTAGTGGCTATTTCTAAAGTTATGCCCTGAAGAAGCAGGTAGAGAAACAAAATGGTGGCAAAGAAAAGAAACATTAGAGGCAATTATACAAAGGCAACAGAAATACAGCAACGTTCATACTAATAGCTTCTGAAATGGCCCTCACAAAGCCTTGTCCTCAAACCCTTTAAAAAATATGTGGATCATATTGAAAGCCGTGACCAATTTAAATAAACTACCAGTTTCGCCAGGAACAGCGGTCAGAATGAGACTTTCAATCCCAGGAACGGTATACCAGCTGCCTCATTCCCTTTGGACTGAGAGGGTTTTAGACCAAAGAAGAAGCTGCTGCTCCTTAATTTCAAAACACCATTCTGACATTCAAACATGGTGGTGGCAGTATCATGCTGTGGAGCTCGATGCAGCTTTAACAGCCAGGGTATGGAATAAAAAAGTAGGACCACCTCTAGATTTAATACCTTCATCTCAAACAAAGATAACACCCATCAAAACTAATTTATCAGGATTCAGATATTTGTACTTAATACTGCTCTGGTTGCATCCATTTCCGGTCTTACTATAATGTCCCCCTCCCAATTTTGTATTGTATTCTGATTCACTGACGTAGCACATAGTTTTTCAACTCCAGAGGGTGACGTCAGCATTTTAAAACATTACACAGTGACTGAATCTACTTTTCGGCGTGACTGCTATCACTTGGAAGAAGCGCTGTGGACCGGAGGTGATTATATTGAATTTGAATAATCAGCCAGTCTCTAGCTGCATGTGTTCAGAGCCTGTTGCTCTTGTTGCTAGGCATCCTCGACTCCACGTTTGTTTGAGATGTCACTCTTTTTTTTTTCTTTTTTTTTTCCCCCCAGAGTCTCCTGTCACCAAATCCTAAAAATGTAAATAATGAAGACATGCACGCAGATGTCACTAACTGTGTTTCTTTGTGCTACGCTAAAGATGACAGATGGCGTTCTCACACCGGGTTCTGGTTTGTAGCTGTTTGCGTCCAGTGTTGGAACAAATGTCAGGATATCAGCGATCTCTTGTCAATATTTTAATCAACTTTTCCTTTTAAAAGCAGCGGTTGTCCACAGAAAGTGCCATTCGGTTTGATCCGTCGTCTGTCAGTAACTGCCTTTCATGTGAAACTCGCAGCTGCGAGGCTCCGTCGGTCCTTGGAGTTCGTTAACGCTTCGTCAGAAACTGTAAATATGCTCCAGTTTACGCCTTCGGGATTTAAACGCCGCAGGTTTCAAGGCTGTCCAAAACAAAGTTGTGACTCTTTTCGAAGTTCCCGCATCAAAACACAGGATATGCAACCCAGAAACGATGCAGGACATGGATAATTCATGGGCTTAAATTGAGCCACTGTCAATGTTTGCGTGGATGCTTGGAGCTTTTTCTCAGACAGGGAAGCATGTGCTGAACAACATTAAAGAGTCGATGGCCTCTTTAAATCAAAGCTTGCAATATGTTGATGCTTTCATTTTTATTATAAAAAGTCTTCACAGTCCTAATCCATAAATACTCTTGATATAAGCTTTGCATTGATAAGAATCAAGTATTTTTAAATATTAGAAATCCACTGGTCGTATTAGAAACTGATCAGCCTCATATCTATTGACGGATCAGACTTAAGGATGAATCCTTTACCCAACCAAGGAGGTATTTGGTCACATTTTTTAAAAGAAGGATTTAGCGCATATCCATATTAATTCAAAATAAGGTTTATTTTCACCCTTTTTTTGTATAGCCAGGTTGATTTGGATAAATGATCGTTTTATTCTTGCATTTTTTGAGTTGTCCCAATGAAGTTTAAAATCTATCAGGTCGAACCAGCAGAGAAAGAACACCAGTCCTCCCACTTGAAATCTGATTCCTCTCTGTTAAAACTCTTTTTTTTCTCCCGCCCCACACACAATCAATATGCTGATATGAGATATTAAAATGAAGAAAACCTTCATTATTGTTTTCTCCTTTTTGTCTTTTGTTTATTTTATTCCCAGAGCTTCCGTACGGATGGGAGAAAATCGATGACCCCATTTACGGCAGCTACTATGTGGAGTAAGTTTAGTGCATCTTTAATATTGCCTTTGATTTTTCTGTGTAGCTTGTTGGTGCAGTATTAATCATGTTTATTATGAGTAGTTTGCAGAGGGAAATTCTCCATTTAAGCTCCTGCAGGCTTTGAGGGAAGTTTATTAGCCGGTATATGCTTTGGTTTTTCTATTAGCCGGTGTCTGATACGCTCGTGGTGCTTGTATTTATTAATAGATGAATTCAGGAGCGAGCATTTGCACTCATGTGTGTCTCAGACTAACTGCTGCAGTGATGTGTCCTCGTTATTGGTCTCCCCTCGTTGCGGGGTTTCATTCTTCGTAGCGTTGATGTTTCTGGAAAATCACGGCAAGATGATTAACCAAAAGATGGTTAAAGAGCCCAGCAAAATGTCACGTTTACATACTTCGCCTCCCTCTCCAGGTGCCATTGTTGTCCTGTTTTTGTCGCGATGTAAAAGATGCTACAAGCTCTCGACTTTATGTAACCAGGCAAAGCATCATAAAACTGTTACGTAATTAGCACTTTGATAATGGGGTGTTCATTAAAAGTTAAGTAGAGGGGAGCTAAATGGTGCTTGTGTGTGTGTCAGCTCACAATACAGTCTCATAAAGTCAGGGAAATATTTAATGGTGACTAATTACCACATGCTGGCAAATTCAACTACTTGTAGTCAACGATGGAATCTAAATTTAAAGATCAGCAGGTTTCTTCGCTGATTGTCATGTAATTGTCTGAATTATGGATGTGGGGAAAAAAACTGAATCATTTGTTTGTTGGTTGGTTGTTTTTTTTTGTTTTTTTAGGCTGCAAAACCTTTCTGTGGTTTTTACATAATCTGAGGAGCAGCCATTTAATTAGCGATCATAACGATATCTGCTACTCATCAAATCTATGCCGGGGGGGTTAGGGAGTGATTGTGCAATTTGGGTCCAGCAGGTTACTGTGAAATCTGAAATCTATCCTCCTTTTTTTTTTTTTTTTTACTGTTTTTATCACTTTAGTCATATAAATAGAAGGACCCAGTTTGAGAACCCCGTCCTGGAGGCGAAGAGGAGGCTCCAGCAGCAGCAGCAGATGCAAAGTCAGGGTCTGTCCTCACTGCCCCTTCCCACCATCTACAGAGGTGAGACTATAGAGATAATATTCACATTTCTACATTTTAAACTTATATGCAGTTGTAGCCAGATGAAAGACACACAAACATTTTTTTCCCACAACATTTGAGATAATTTGATGCCCTTCTGAGGATTAATTTAGGTAAACACCTTAAACGCACCATTTCCTTGTGTGACATCATCAGAAAATCAGGGAGGATGTGAGGAAGAGAATTGTGGACCTCCACAAGTTTGATTCAATCTCAAATACAATCTCCCGATGCCTGAAGGTGCCACATTTCTCAATAATTAGATGCAGATATGAACAGCATATTAATATTCAGCCAACGGGGAGGAGACGGGTTGCTTTGGTGCAAAATGTGCAAATCAACCCAAAGAAAAATGTGCTGGTTGGTGCTTGTGATCATGGTTGATTTTCCACCGTGAAACAAGCCCTGTACCCACATGGACTGAAAGGCCACTCTGTGAGGAAGAAGCCAAATGCACTCTGGGAAAAAGAGCATGTCCTGTGGTTTGATTAAACTAAAACTGAATTGTTTAAGGACCTTGAGGATGGAGTAAAAGGGGAGAACCTTAGGAATCTGAGACAGAATCCTAAGTGTGAAGGTTTGGAGCAGCTTCATCATCTTGTTAGGCTATTTTTATTTTAGGAGGGACTGGTGCACTTCACATAATAGACTGCATCATAAGGAAAGAACATTGTGTCGATCATTAAAAGCAAAATCTCCATACGTCAACAAAGAAGTTAAAGCTTGGACTCAAATGGGTCATCCAACTGGCTAACCGCCCTGAGCTTACCTAATGTTAAAACTTAATGTTTCTAAAACAATCCCCCAATTTCTTTCTTTTTTTGCACACATACTTATGCTTTTAGAGTCTGCTAAACACATGTGAGGACGTTCAATGCTCTTTCAGACCAAATATTTATTTGTTGCCACTTTTCGGTTTCCTGGCCCATTTTCCTCTTTCAAGCAGGTCACGCAAATTCTATAAACAGTCAACCTAAAGGATTTTAAAAAACATCTGGTTAGCTGACTTTTTTTTATTCCAAAACTAATTTTGAGATGCCTTTTGGTTTTCTGTAATCTTTGATCACACAAATGCATCCAAATTTTAACCATCTAGGTGTCGATCTATTAGCTTTGTGTAATGCATGGGTACTAGTAGAGGTAAAGCAGCCCCACAGCATACTACTGCCACCACCATGTTTAATAAGTGGAACAGTTTTCTTGTTTTCTTGCCAATTTCTGTCTGTTTTGCACGATTGTACCATCGAGACTACCCAGCCATGTTGGTCCTTTTGGAATCAACTTTATTTGCCAAGTTTGTGCACATAAACAAGGAATTTGACTTAGGTTTCACTTTGAACAAGTTAAATGCTGACCGCTCAGATAAAGAGAGATGAGTTAAATGATCAGAAACGAAGCAGGAACAACCTAGGCTAAAACCTGCCATGAGCTGCAGACTGCTGGAACACCAGCGCCTGCCAACATGTCCATAGAGTTTGTTTTATGGCTGTTCAAGTCTGGCCCACACTGAACTGAACTCCTGCATTAAAAAAATGCTTTAAACTAGGTTGGTTAGCCGTCTTGGTCCAAACCAGCCACCGTTTAAGCCATGGTTAGTCGTTGATAGACATCTTTTTGTTGACATCTTTCACTTTTCAACTACATTTCCACATTGTTTAGACGGAACCTCTTTTATTTGCATATTCAATAACCTTTTGTAGGGCAGTGGTGGGAATGTGCTCAGTGAAGCCAAGTCCACATCTCCCAAGCTTGGTGGTAGCAGAATCATGCTGCAGCCTAGGTTTGGTTGACTGCTGGTGTTACTGTTCCATTACAAACTACAGGAAATTCCCAATTCTTCAACTTCATTTCAAATCAACAGCTAAACTGTTCAACTTGGACACATTGCATGTTTTAGCAGGACAAGGTTACCAAACACATACCAGAATTGTTCTTGCAAGGGATAAACCCGCTTATTACAGGGGACCTATTATTAAAAAAATAAAATAAATAATTTGCATGTTTTTAAGATTCCAGTTGGGTCTCCATCGCTTCTAGAAACAATCACAAGCGCTGGAAGTAGATCCAGTTGTTTTTTAGTGATAAGTAAATATTTTTGCTGGTTTCTGGAAAATGAGCCATTTCAAAAACCCTGCCTGCAGATATTGACATCAAAATTGGCGGGTACAGTACCTCGCCTAGCCAAGCAGATCACAGCACCTCACCAAGAAACCCAAACACAGTAAAACTGTAACATAAAAATTTAGCACATTACTATCACATCTTGCACTGAAGTTGTAATTATTATTGGAACAAATCACATACACAACTTAACAGTGGCATGAAGACATGCCAAAAAAATGCTCAATTCCCTTACAATTAACTACAGCTGAAAAGACAAACTAATGGTTAGCATCATGCTAATTTGCATTTAAAATTCCTTAGGGATGCTAACACTGTTAGCATCTTTTCTTTTTTTTTTTTTTTTTAGTTTCTTCAGATTTAAAACAACCAAAATGTCTCTTAGAAGTATGTTACACAAACCAACACGCTATAAAAAACAAGACATACAAATGTTTCTAGACTGTTGAGAGAACAGTCTACACAAGCATCTAACGGTTAGCACAATGCTAATTTGCATGGAAAATCCAATAGGGATGCTAGAGCCATTTGTCATGGTTTTTAAGTGTTTGGCCCACATGCAGAGCACAATCAGGAGACAGAGAGCAGTTTTATGATGTTTATTTAAGACACTCAGGCGAACAGAGGAGAACGAGGGGACAAATCATGATGTGGCAGCGCCAGTGAGAGACGGGAAGCCAGGACTCACTAAATCTAAGGACGTGAGGGGAGTGATTAGATAGATAGTGAATGGGAGATGCGTGAATGAGGGGGGAGCTTACCACAGAGCACGAGAACCGGGCAG
Source organism: Fundulus heteroclitus (assembly GCF_011125445.2). Classification (NCBI taxonomy): domain Eukaryota; kingdom Metazoa; phylum Chordata; class Actinopteri; order Cyprinodontiformes; family Fundulidae; genus Fundulus; species Fundulus heteroclitus. The sequence continues at coordinate 19,836,991 of NC_046377.1, forward strand.
GGGAGAGTGGAGCAGAAAGTGGAACTCAGCAGGGCTCTCTTCGATGTGGGAACCAGGTGACTGAGCGACAGGTGTGCGGGCATATGGAGCAAGGCAGTCCGAGCAGCACCGCAGCTGGAAGCAGCGGGCAGTGAGCAGCTGAAGGAACCAGGGAGAATCCAGAGGGGAACTCTTGTCCGGCTTGGTAACACCAAGGGGGCTTAAGAGGAGCGCCAGAGCAGAATCTGAGCGATGAGGATCCAGGGACTTGACTTGAGACTTCAGAACTCGGAACAGCGTCCAGAGAGGGATCCAGAGCATGAAGAGATCTGTGAGAAAACAGGAAACACGAGTTAGAGCTGGGAAAAGGTAAACTGTTGAGAGACAGTGGCCACTGAGGCGTACCACAACGGTTTAACACTCTGGCGTCCTTCAGCTGCCTTCAACCTGCTTTTAAGCTCCAGCCCGGAGCTGCTGAAAGAGCCGCAGGTGCGCACCACCCCCACCTGTCAAACTGCAATCACCTGTGAAAGAAGGAGAGAAGAGAGAGCAGGCAGCGCTGGCAGAGAGCTGCACAACAATGCCTGCAGAATCCTGACACTATTGCTGTCTTTTTTTCTGGTTCTTCTAATCTAAAACAACCAAATTTCCTCCTAGATGTATCTGACACAAACCAAGACTTTATAAAAAAAACTAGCCCTACAAGAATAGGCCCCTTACTTAGCATTCAGAAACTGCTTGCTGCATCTATGCTAGTTATGCAGGAGACTTCACTTCTTCAGCTTCTAGGTCTGACTCAGGTTTATAAAGCGCGAATGTAAACATTGAGTTAGGGGTTGTGCCCAGCTACAGCTTTTTTTGCGTGAAACTGCTCAATGTTAAGGGAGTTTAAAATAAGTGAAACTCGGGAGGTTAAATCTCATTATCTGGGAATGATTTTGTGCAAAAGATGTACTAAACATGTTTTGTATAGCCCATAGTGTTTAATCTACATGTAATAAAGAGAAAGAATCTGCTTTCTAATATTTAATTTCCTTCCCTTTATATATTAGTTGTGAAATCAAAGATGATATTGGGAGTAAAAACTATTTGCACACAAAAGCGTTTGTTTTTCACAGCTTTTGGTTGGTAGACCAGGTCAAGTTTTCTTGCTTGAACTGAAACCCTTTAATGGTTTAAATGTGACTTGTTTTTCTTTGATGCCCAGTTTCCCTTTCTCACCATCTATCATTTTCCCAGCGGTAGGATGTACTGCTGTAAAATAATCTGTCTGGACTGCGGAAAAGGAGGTTTGTCTCTGTAGTAGCACCACGCCACTCCAAGTGGAGAAGCCAGTCTTCGTATTAACCGTGTGTGTCCAGTCCAGTCAGGCTCTCTCTCCTCACCTCCCCTCTTTGCTTCCTCCCTCCTCTTCCTTCTTTCTCGCACTTCGATACCAGCGGAGGATGCCAGCCTCAGCGCCACCCTCCCCAGACGCCCTCGTGCACAGGTTGGCCCGGTGCCGGAGCGCTGCCACAGCCTTGGCGACCTCTCCCGCTCCCCCACAACCGGTCGCAGGGCTCCTTCGTACGCCACCTCCTCCTCTGCCGACGTGTCCCCGCTCCGGAGCGTTCTGACTCGGCGGATAAACACGTGCCCTCATAGGCAGCGGCATCCGCAGCCCCTTCACGCCTGCACCGTGCTGCTCGAGCAGCCTGTGTGCAGCCCCTATTCCCTGTGGCACATCGTCAGTAAGTAGGCCAAGAAAGGAAAAAGGGGGGCTGACTGTCGTTCTTATGGCTGCCTGCGCTCGTGACTTACTGTACGCATGCAAAAGCTTTTCCCTCGAGGCAGTTTAGGGATTTGTGCAGTGACTGTGCACTATGACTTGTTTCTTCTCCTTGCATAAGCAAACACAGAGAGGGTAATCACTCAGTCTAAATCTGGACCAGTGACGGCAAACAAAGGGTGTAAACTCTCATGTTAGCCGCATCTCGTTTCCGAGGTGGAAAGATGTAGGACTTGCTTAAGTGTGACTAATCTTGTTGGCTGAGATCCTCTCATTACTACTCAAGGCGCTCCTTTAGAAATTCCCCAGCTCTCCGTACCCTCTGAAAAAAAAAAAAAATTTAAACATTTCTCCCCACTTCTCCTTAAAACTCCCAGAGCGTCTTCCTGTGGAACTGATCCCCCTGCTGAGAGCATGTTTTCTGCTGGTTTTTTGGCTGCTTGGGATTGGACCCGTGAACGGCACCACTTGCTGCACGTTGCGCACCCTCTGCTCCAGGAGGAGAGCGATCAGATGGCGATCATGTTTGGGTGGATTCTGCTGAACCTCACCCGCATCTGTTGGCACCACAGCCCCACCTGTCTCCGGTTGTGCTGATTGGCTGTTGAAATCCTTCCCTTCCAGTTTTCCCTGCAGCTCCGTCCTCCTTCCTAATGGACAAGCTTTCCCCCCCATGCCTCCGCCCTCTGAGCACCCACCCTGCTCCAGCTTTGAGGTTCCTTCAGCAATTGCCAATAACAAAAAAAAAAAAAAAAAGTCCATAAAATTAAGGATTATATTTAAACCGGTTAATTTATTTGTTTCTTTTTTATCATTTTTTTTTTTTTTTTAGAAAAACCCCTGTTCACACGAGACCCGACTCAGCTGAAAGGCAGCTTCCTGTCCACGTCACTCCAAAAGAGCAACATGGGGTTCGGCTTCACCATCATCGGAGGGGATGAGCCTGATGAGTTCCTCCAGGTTAAAAGCGTTATTCCTGATGGACCAGCCGCAGCTGATGGAAAGATGGCTACAGGTAAGCGTCAATCACAGCTGACTATCCACCTTAAACTGTTTAACTATTACTTCTCAACACCAAACTATAAAAAACAAAAAAACGTTTGGTTCTCTGGATGTGTCAGACGGTGTAAAGAGCTACACACAGCCACAGCGCTGTAAAAATAGTAATTGCGCACCTTATTAAATCATGAATTACCCGTAACTAAACACGTTTAGTTCACTCAGTGCCTTTTGCCAGACCAAGTCCTGATTAATGGCAGACTAGAAACAGGAAGAAGAACAACAAGAAGTAGGCTGAACTATCTTAAAAGGCGGCACGGTGTAAAGAAATTCAAAAAGCAGAACAAAGTCATCGGCATCTATCAGGCTGCAAAGGGTCGCAAAGCAATTTCTAAGGCTCCTGGACTTCATCGAACCACAATGGGAGCCATTAAAAGGAAATGGAGACACATGAAACATTGGTGAATCTTTCTTGATCCCGCATTCTGTCTCCTTTCTCTTCTCATCTTCTCCCTTTAACTCTCCTCTTCCCTCACCTATCTACGCCATGCTACAGTTTAGTTTTCCTCCTAAAAATGGGTTCTAGATTTTATATATATCTATACATCTATATATAGAGATGTATAGATATATATATATATGTATAGATAGTTTCAATATATTTCAAAGGCCTCGCTCAATTATGTTATTAAGTAATTGAATTGGAGAACTTAATCACCATTTACCATGGAGATATGGTAAAATTTAAACTTTTTCAAATACATTTTTGCCACCTGTGCTAAAAACCATCATGAAATAATTTAAACTCCTGCCTTTAAATAAACCTTAACCTCTGATTGGTGAACCAGCTCAGCGACTCAGCTGTAGACCAATTACCTTCTCTAAAGTAGGCTGAGAGCTCAAATAAATTTATGATGTGCTACAGCACATAATTTGAATTAGAAAACGTTTATTTAAGATAAAGACAGTAATTCATTTGACACATTTATTCCCAGTTTTATTAAAATCACATGTGTGAATACCAGTTATCATACTTTTTAAGGCATTAATGTGTGACACATTTGGCTTTCCAAACAGCTGGATGTCCCAAAAAGAAAATGCTTTTTTTCTTAAACAGGCCATTGTGGTTTGTCTATGTCTACCTACGTTGTCATGAACTTTAACACTTTAAACGCTCAGCTGTGTTCTTGTGGGGAGTTTGTTCAGATGTCGACTCCTTCAAAGGTTGGTGACTGTTTAACTGGTCTGCTTGCCATTGATTTTTCTCTGTAATATAATTGGCTTTAAAAAGATCGGTAATGGCCTCATAACCCTTCCAAGATTGATTGGCAGAGACAGTCTCTCCTCTGAGGTTACTAGTCACACCTGCAGCGTCTGCTCACTGCTTTCCCTCTTAAATCCTGAGGAACATGGTACGGTTTACTTAGTTTTCCCATACGCCATTTTGGCTTTTTGTTTAACGAATAATGAAAGTGTTGAATTTCTGTTTGTTTTTTTATACAGTTGAGATTTGATTTAGAGAAACGTTAAAATCAGTAAAAAAAAAAATTAGATACGGGAAGTCCATGATGACTGTAATTTCTTTTAGTAAACTAAAACACAGTTGTATTACTGCCAGTTTTATGCAAACTACATTAACGTTTAGAGCAGGGGTCACCAACAGGGTGCCTGTTCAAAAAAGTAGCACAATCCTCCAATGAGCTGCATTTAAAATGTTATTTTATTTAGCTGCTCTTGCTTTTTAATCATACTTGTATTTACATAGATTTAAAATGATAAATGCATTAATAACATGTTTATATTACATGAAGCTAAGGTGAGATCTGACTCTTCTAGTTCAAAGGTAGGCCTTCGTATGATGCAGTACCAATGAAGTAGCTCTTGACTTCTAAACCCTGGTTTAGAGTGTACATTTTATGGACCTCACAGGTAGAAACAGTAATTGACAGTAAACAATAGCTACATTTAAAAAAAAATGCTGCTGCAGTTTTTAATAATGGTGAAAAACACCATCAAACTGATCCGTGTTTTTAATCGTATGAGGAGCAGGACACCTTTTAGTCACAGTTTGAGTGTCTTTGTATAATTTGTTTCCCGCATTAGAAGAAGTGGTTAGCTCAGTTGATATCTGCCTTGGATCACAGAAGCTTTATTAGCTCTCACTCCAGGCTACAAAGATGCTCGTCTTTAGGTGATTATTTGTAAGTTTGAATGTCCACCTGCTGCTCTCTGGGTGAGGAACAGAGCAGCAGGTGGCTCTCTCTGAATCCATGTGCTGCTTTTCTTTTCTTTGTGCCTGGTTCAAATAATTATGCCTGATAAGCGGGGGGATATTAAAAAACATTAACACATTTAATTTGTTGAACTGAAAAAAATCAGACCAATGACTATATTTGGAGTTGAAAAATAAAAAATAACAAAAAGATTCTAGACAGAAATGATGGCTCAAATATATTCAAAAACTAAATTTCATTTATTTTTGAATAATATATGGAAATAGACTTACATTTTGTTTGACTTTATTTAACCAGGCTAGTCCCATTGTGATAAATTATAAGTGAGACTTTGCTCACGGAGGCAGGAGCACAGCTGCTGCTAAAAACAATAAAGAAAAGCAATTTTACGTCAACTAATTTATGATTAATTTTGATCCCATTTTTAGATTCACTATTCAGAAGGCGAGCAGATCAAAAGCAGCACCTGTACTTCAAAGAGGTGACAAAACTTGATGTTCAAAAAAATCGCCTTTATTTAATCACATTTGCTCTCGTGTAACGGGATTTTCAACACGCCAGCCGGCGCTGTGAGACAGAAGGCGGTAAAACTCGGTTTCTCCTAATAAAGGAAACAGGCGATTTATTGCATGAACAGTTTCTCATTTTGTTACTGAGAATATAATCTCTGAATCTGGAGCTAGGTTATCTTAAAAAGTAAAAGTTGCACTGTCAAAAGCTTTGTGTGTGGATGTATGCACGGGCCTTTGAAGCATCTGTGCATTTTTCTCCCTCCATTAATCATGAAACTGACTCTACGAGCCCTCTTGGTCATGGCAACATAGGGGGAAACTGTTGTACACCCTAAGAAGATCCATCTCCACTAAAGGTCAGCGGATGAAAATTAGTCGGGTTGTGCTTGCTGTGATGTATGTGTGCTTTAGATATTATTCACCATTCGGACTGTAAAAACAGATCAAAAGTTACATGTCCTGTTTAAAACGCTCTTCTCCGGCAGACTTGGATGAATCTATTTCCAATGCTTGGACATAAACAGCCTCCCACACTTTATTTTTTATTTTTTTTGACAGACTTGTAGGTGCACCAGCAATAAAATAAAATACATCCCCAGCTGACTAATAAAGCTCGTCTCTACAGCCTGTTCCCGTTCTCCAACTCTATTTTAGAACTCCCCTCTCTTGTTTTATGCATCATTTTCCCCCCAAAATAGCTATCAGTTACCCCCTCTTCGATCCCCGCAGCTCATCTTCATCGCTGTCTCACCAGCCGTGCTCCATCCCCCTCTCCTGCCTCTTCAGACTGAGTGTCCTACTTCTGCAGTTACAGAGCAGAAACAATCACAGAAACTCCAAGAAACCCAGACCTGCGAGGGGTGTGAAAATCCTCCTTTAATGTTGAAGGTTTTTTTTGTCTTTTTTTGATTTGACCCAATTTTGTCATGCATTTACAGTATCAAAACCACCTCCTAATGGATAAAATGTTTTTATTTTAACATGCATCTTTTCTTTTAATGATCTTACTACTAGAATAACTTGGTTAGGCATGACAAAGTAATGTTTTTTCATGTTATGAAATGCTAACTAAATAGTTGCATTTATTCAACAAAGGCATACATTTATGCTTATTGGGAAGGTTTATATTAAATCAGTTTTATGGTACAAATTGTGAAGCCTAAATACTGTGATTCTTACTTCAGCCTGCTGTCTGTGTTGTGTGGATAAAATAACTAAAATGTTTAACTAAAGTTAAGCGTCATAAGCTGGTGCACGTTCCTGAAAAACAATAAAATGTACTTTCACAGCCTGTGGGCAACCTAGAAATTCCCAATTTTCATTTTCATTGAATTATAAAAGTAAAATAATTTTTTTTATTTGAACCATTTTTAAACAGCCTTAGTAGCTAAATTAGCTTTAAACTAGCTAGCTAACAGAGGTAGCATGACAGGCTCTGGGTCAATATGCCGATTCATCAGTTTTTCCCCACATTATAAATCCACTTTTTTACCAATTCATCATTTCCATTTTGCACCTGCATATGAAAAATACGTTTTTAAACCATTTCCTACCACTTTGTTTATCCTGGCAGTGTGACATTTTTTATTTGGCCGTAAATGTCATACAAATGATCAAGTCTCAAAGGTCAATGTAATCGTATTGAATTGCTGAAGACTTTGTACGTCACTCAGTTTCCATTTATCCTGGTTCCTAACTCTTTAGATTAAACTAAAATCTGCTGGTAGATAATAGAACCTTATTTCCACTCAAATTCACTGAGCAGACTTTGGAAATTGTATCTGAATCATGAGTTGTTAAAGCGGTACAAACTGTAGGTTTAAATCGTCAGATGATGAACGGTTTCATTTTGAACACAGAAGAGTTTGTTACAGAGCAAACCGATCCACGAAAAAATGGAATGACAAAGGATTACTTTCAGTGTTACCAGATGTTATATCACATTTACTTCGCCCTTATTAAATAAAGATATTCCTATTACTGTTCTCTTTGTATGTAATTTCGAATATAATTTGGCTGCTACTCATATTTAATGTGGGCCATATTGATGCTGTAGGTCTGTGCCTCGTTGTGCCACACAGTAGTGTAAAATATTCATTTGTGAACATATTCCTTGCGTGTTTAAATCCATCAAATGGAGAGGAATACAATAGCCCAGAGACTTGCTCATGCGGCACATTGTTGATGCCGTGGTGTTTTTGGAAACTCATAAACATGCACAATCCACCCTGTATCAACAATCAAGAATATTTTATTGTCACCGCGACGGACACGGGCTGCGGATGCAATCAAACAATAAATACAGGTAGACATAACAGACATGGACATTTTATGGCTGCACTGGCCAAACACACCTCCTGAGAAGCTGAAGTGTTGAAAATATAGTTAACTCGGTAATCCCAGCTATGACTTTGTCTTTATTAATCAAGATTTCCTCCAGGACTTTGGACAAGGCAGTGCATCTGGTTGATGCCATCGTTCCGAAGGTACCGTATTTTCCGGACTATAAGTCGCTCCGGAGTACAAGTCGCACCAGGCATAAAATGCATAATAAAGAAGGAAAAAACATATATAAGTCACACTGGAGTATAAGTCGCATTTTTGGGGGAAATTTACTTGATAATATCCAACATCAAGAACAGACATGTCATCTTGAAAGGCAATTTTAAATAAAAATAGAACGGAGGCAACAACAGGCTGAATAATTGTACGGTTAGCTTACGCTACATGACACAACTGAAAACGTGCCTGGTATGTTAACGTAACATAAAAGCTATTCAGATAACTATAGCATAAAAAAACATGCGAAGAAGTTAACCAAAGCGCCCGTGTCACTCCAAATAACTAAAATCCAGTGAAATGTTCATCCTCAGTGTCATTTTCAAATAACTCCGTTAACTCCGGACGTAGAAGATGCGGCACTTCCGCTTCTACGTCGCTTACGTCTGATTCAACACAGGCCTAGAGCGCCCTCTTGTGGTTTGGTGTGAAAATAACAGGTGTAATGATATACCGGTAAAAATGTGTAATAATTTCACACATAAGTCGCTCCAGAGTATAAATCGCACCCCCGGTCAAACAATGAAAAAAACTTTTCCGACTTATAGTCCGGAAAATATGGTACACGCAGAAATATAAGGAATTCCATAAAGTTAATCCCAGCTAACAAGGGAATAATGTTTGGAAATCCTTCTGTGATTCATTCTTAAGGTTAGTGTAATGTTGGCAAGAATTGAAGCAAATGTTCCGTTTTGATGAAGTTTTCCCATCGTTTGCTTTAAAGGTACGTAGCCACCTTTAAAGCAAATGTGAGAATTTTTTTTTTAAATGTATACGTCAGCAGCTCACTCTGGTTGCATACATCGTTTCTATGAAAGATTATCACGTCCTGCTGGTATATTTGTTGCTGTTCTGTTGTTTTATGCTTTGGCTTTGCTCAATTTGTTAGTGAAGAAAGACCTTCGGAAATTAATTTATCCGTGATGTTCTGATATGAAGCTCTTAAAGTTGCTGTAGATCGGTTTCATTAATAACGATTGGTCTTCGTTCACGCCGAGCTGCCAGGCATTGCAGAGGGTCAGGCTCAGTCGGGCATTATTTAGTAGTGATTTAGTAGTATTAGTAGTAGTTCTGCATTACTGCCTGTAGATGCCGCCACATCTGTTTATATCTGCTCATTGTGCCTGTTGTAGGGTTATATTTAGGCTCCAAAAGGACCATTAAAACACTATCAGGATGGACGCTTGGTGTATATAACCTTATTTGATCATGATGAAACGGTTTTTGGTCTTTTTTTTATCAAGGATATAACATGGATATGTACCTTTTAAGGAAAAAGGAGCAAACCTTATTTTTTTCTAACAGCTAAACCTTGCTGCAAAGGTCAGCTGATGCTTGATGAGCTTTGTCTGGCACCGATGGCAGAACAAGGGTCCAGCCCAAACACAACATACAGTTCAACCCGCCCCCCTTAATAAAAACCTGCCCAAATCTGTTGGAACCCATGTTAAAATTGTAGAAACTACACCCATGATTAGCCCACCACTGCATTAAAACACTAAAACAGGACTTTAAAAAAAGAAAATACATATTAAATTAGGTACACTAATGTGGGTTCTCTCTCTCTCTCTCACCCACACACCCACACACACACACAGAAAGTTTAGATGAATGTAACATTTCTACGGAAGAGGATTAGGGCCTTTAAAAAAAACAAGGAAGTATTAAATTCTGACTTTAAACTCATAATTCTGAAAAAAGTCATAATTCTGAAAAAAAGTCAGAATTCTGACTTTTTTCTCAGAATTCTGAGAAAAAGGACAGAATTGAATACCTTTTTTTTGTTTGTTTGAATGGCCTTAATCCTCTTCCGTACATTTCTCTTTCAACTAAAGTCACTAAAATGTTGTCATTGATCAGCTAAAACTGAATCAGAAGCAGTGATTTAGTCACACACAATACATAGAAACAATAAAGCGATCCTGTCTTTGTGTAATAAATCAATATCCTTCTTAGACTGAGGAATTATGACCTATGTGTTTTTTATACCATATCATTACACTGTAAATAAATAAAAGTTTCTTGAAATTAGTGAATTTGTCCTTGATTGGAGCGGGCAAGTTCAAAAGATCTGCCAATGGAATAAGATTACTCCACTTAGGAACTTCTCATCTCAATCATCTTATTCTAAGTGCAGTATATCCAATTATCTTTCTTTAGGGGTCAAAATACTCATTTAACTGGCACATAGTCTTATTTACCTGCTCAATTTAAGGACAAATGCACTCATTTCAAGAAAACTTTACTTTTAATTCCCTTTTTGCTGTGTACTAATCAAGAGGTTCTGCTCTGATTTCTGTGTTGTGTTGTTTACAACCAGCTCTGGAGTCAACCTCTGGTACAGGGGACAATCCACGACTTCAGCTTCGCATTGGCCAACTATTCCTTTCTGTATATGTTTCTTTTTTTTTTGTTGATGTTGTTTTCTCACTTTGGCATGAACACTGTCTCTCAACATCAAGTCAAAGCTCAACAGTAACGGCCTTCAGGCCAACACCTCAGCGTCGCTTAGTTGAACTCTTAACCCCATTAACGATTGACACTGACCAATATCGTTTCACAGTGACACTTGATTAGCTAATAACTAATAACCATCATCAATCAGCGCAATACACAGAATATTACTGTATAAGGCTTTCCTGCCACACAATGACAACTATTTGAATCCAATTTTACAAAGAGCTCCTGGAGAGCAACACCCTGATGCAGCAAAACTCTGCAAATTCACCATCCTTGATCCAAATATTAACCATTGAAACAAAACATGCTTCATTTTTTTCATGCTTAGCACCCCCCCTTTAACCCCTAGCCCCCCTGCATGGCAAGACAGGGAACGGTGTGATCACATCTTGTACCGACAGTGCCAACAGACGTCGCTCTCCCTCTCTTTCGGCAGATTAAACTATTTCTGGGACATGTGTCGCGGTAACAAAGCACAACAAAATCAATTGCAAATACCTGAAGGGCAACTGTTGAACGTCTGGAAATGCGAAAGCCTGCTGAGAGTTTTTGAGACGGCCCCTTCCTCTCAGGAGGAGACCCGCAGCTTGTGTTCACACACTTCTGTGAACGACATTAGATGGAAATGAGCGTGTCGTGTCGGGTCATGAAAGGGCTGAGCAGTGAGAGACGACTCGGCTGGGAAAGCGGGCTTTGGCTGCGCAGAAATGAGGTTTCTGAGGTTTGGGATTCACGAAAATCTGAAAGGAACTTTATTTATGGACCTGCAGAGATTTCCTGTTTCTCTGTCTTTCGGTATCTGGCAACATCTCAGCTCCTTTAGGATAATTTTATCCATTTTATAAATTTAATAAGCTTGAAAAGGGTCATATGAACATCTACACTGCAAAAACTGAACTCAAAATAAGTGAAATGTTCTTAAAATTTGTGTATTTTTCCTTGATTTGAGCAGGTAAATAAGATGATCTGCCAATAGAATAAGATTTTTAGCACTTAAAATAGGAACAATTCATCTCCATCATCTTATTTCAAGTGCAGTATATCTAAATCATCTCATTTTAGGGGTCAAAATACTCATTCCACTGGCATATAATCTTATTTACCTGCTCAGATCTGGGACAAAAACACAAATTTTAAGAACATTTTACTTATTTTTAGATCCGTTTTTGCAGTGTAAAATCCAACCTTTTCCTCAAAGGTTACTGCTTTTTTTTTTTCCTCGTGCACAAAAAACAAGTTCCCTGTTCATGCATGAAGTTCCACCAAATTCTCCCTGATTTGTGATCAGCTCCAAGCTGAACTAGTAAAAGACATGAGAACCAATCCATCAAGAAGTTCGGCCCGAACTATTGTGATTTTTTTTTTTTTTTGTGAAGTCCCATCAAAGGTTTGTTTTTCCTCCTTGCCTCCTTGTGCTCAACGTGACTTTTCTCTTTAAGAGCCGACGGACCCATAAGGTCGTCCTCATTTGAATCCCGCTTTGTTTCTCGGTCTCGCCGACCGTTTTCTCTCCGGCGATCGTGCCTCGATCGTCGGGCCGTGAGCTGTTTCTTTGAACCCCGCAGAGAAATCAATACGACTTTTTTAAACACAAGTTAAAAGGTTATGCAGCGTGTTTGGTGCTGCTCTGAACTTTCATCCCCAGTCAGAGAAATCTCTCTTTAAGTTTTATAAATATAGGTTTTTATGTTGTCAACACTGAATATAATCCTTGACTTGATGATCATACGTAAGCTGCACTCCTCACCTTTAACAACGACCTCGTTTTAACTCATTTAAGCCTTAGCGTCTTAAAGGAATCATCATCTGGGCTTTGACTAGGCCCATTTCTTCCTTCTCACCCAGTACTTGGTAGAGTACTGGGTGAGAGTCGGCTATTTTTGTGACAAACTTGTCTGTTCCTGTGATGAGATTTTCAGGATTTTGGAGGCTTTTTATAGGGGACTCGCTCGGACGCCCAAACCTGGCGATTGTTGGAAGTCGTCAAAAAAATCTTTTGACGTCTCTTTAAATCCCTTACTGGACTCATAAGCTTCACCGGCCGTCTTCCTGAAGTCCCCAGACATCTCTTTGGACCTCACCCTCTCACTTGAGAGCACAATAAACTAAAAGTCTGAGGTTTAAACAATGAAAACAGCTTTTAAAATGATGAGTAAATCTGTTCTTACCTGTTGCATCGGATCTGATTCACCTGTGTGTGATTTTAGCTATTTAAAGACAGAATAAATGTGGTGTTCTAATTTATTCCTCATCAGAAATCACATTTTTTTTCTGTTGAAAAAGCAGAAATATAAAGTTCTTAAGTCCAACACTGCAAAAAGGGAACTAAAAGTATGTAAAGAAAAATTTTATTAGTTTATTTTTCATTGATTTGAGCAGCTGAATGACCCTATTTGCCAATGGAATGAGTGTATTTACCTTTAAAATAAGATAGTTAGATATCCTGCACTTGAAATAAGATGGTGGAGATGAGTTGTTCCTATTTTAAGTGCAAACATCTTATTCCATTGGCAGATAGTCTTATTACCTCCTCAAATCAAGGAAAAATACACTGATTTCAAGACAATTTCACTTACTTTTAGTTTCCTTTTTGCTATGAAAATGTTTTTTTTTTTAATATTTTGTAGCTCCTGTTGCTCCATAATTAAGAAAATTCATCCTTTTTCAATAGACAGGAGTTAAATCTTGATACATTGCTTTTTTTTTAAAGCAGGCATCACATCAGTGCGGATGCCTGGACTCCAGCTCATACCTTAACGTCTCTGCCGATGCTTCCCGTCTCCCTGCATTTTCTTTCTGGTCACAAACTGAGACGCGCGGCTAAAGCGAGGTCACCGCACCATCATTTGTTTTCTGCCAGCACGCTCTGCTATTGATTCTGACACAAACGCTCAAGGCAAATGTCGGCCACGTTTACCCTGATTAATTAAAAAGTCCCTCACGTCACGCTGCCTCTAGGTGCGTGCTCTTTCTGCCCGTACCAGCAGGAAAAAAAAAAAAACAGAAATCGTTTGCATTCGACTCAGTTTACAGTGAGAGAAAATGTCTCAACTTCCCCGTCACATTTAGCGCTGCCGCTCAGAGGGTTTAGTTTTTTTTTGGGTTTTTTTTTTGCTGCACTTTAACAATGAATCCATAAATATGGGATGAATTATTTCATCGAGCAATTGACCCGGCTGTTTTGGACTGGTGGAGATTTATTTCGCAAATCAGCGACACTTTCCAGAAATCCCGGCATTTTGCCTTTTAATTAGAAAATAAGCAGGTAGTGCTGAGCGCCTGCCCTTAATAAGGATTGGCTTTATTGTTCCCAGCCGCCCAGACCTGCACGGCGCCTCCACTGTGGAGCGCAAAACACTATATTTAGCAAAGTGTCGGAGACGGCGATGAGCCTGCATGAGGCGTTCTTTTGTGTGGGAACATTTAATTGTCTGCTAGGTTTTTTTTTTTCTCCACGCTGCAGTGAGCAAATAAAAGCTCCGGAAGCCGTAAAAAAGGCAAACACTTTAGCCGACTTTCGCGCAGATAAGACATCATCAGTGGTCCTTGTTTATCTGCGTTTACGGCGGGGAACGTGTGCACGGACACAACTGTCACTACAGCTGACGTCTTGCTATCAACTCCAGGGAGGCTGCAGATAATTGAGCGTTAACTCCTTTTTGTAATTAAAATCTGACTTCTCTCGGATGGTTTGCATCATAGCTTTACCAAAACTGCAAATTACATAGATTTATTTTCTCTCCCCTGTTAATTACTTTGTATAATTCGTGTCTTTGTTTCTCTCGTTACATTGAAATCTGCCCACATTACATCTTCCTTGATTATCTCGTCTTGTGTTCCACCTTTTTTTTAAGCTTAGTTCTGCTGCTTCCTGTGGTATTTTTGATTCCTCTGTTTTTGTATTTCCTTTCTACGTGTATGCTATAATTTTTGTTTATTAGGTTGAGAGGGGAAAAACAGCATATTTGTCTTCTCCTGTGTGCAACCTTTCTGATAATTAGAGTTTTGTAAATTGGATATTTTCAGATAACCTTCAGGGCTGCTTTTGATTTTCCATCTTTAACAGAAAAAAAAAACCATCTTGGACTTTTGTGAAAAACTACCTCTTGAAAGCCCTTGAATCAAAAAAAAAAAAAAAGTTTAATTAAATGGATGCACAAACAAATACGTTGAATAACACACTCTACTGTTGAGCACAGGGTATAATTCAGTGTAAGGGTTAAGTTATGTAAAAATATGCAACTCAAAACAAAACCAATTAAGCTCTCAAGCCCACGGTCCTGCTGAGACTTGCTGTCTTTGATCATTCTCTAATACGTAACGTAGGTTGTAGAGACCTCTCAGTAATAAGCTCCACACACACAAAATCACAGGATTTCTGATAAACAAGGAATATTTACTACCAGCCTAAAACAAGCACCATCCGACAACTGCGGATTATTGCACAGAACAACCAAATCGAAAGGCGTACAGATCCATGGTTGGTCAAGAAGCGGCAAATCTAAGGTTGAAGGTTCAACTTTTAAACATCGCTGGATTTTATCTGTAAGTGGAAACAACTTTCAGCAGGATCTACCCCATCAAGCGGGAAGCACCGGCAGTCTTATCAGGGTAAATTAAGAGAGTGGGGCGTCTGTTCTTGTCTTTACCGTCTCAAACTTCAGGACCTTGAAGACGCTCTCGTCTTCAGGAAAGTGCGTTTATTGATGGTATCTGCCGCTGTTTGTCTTTTCTGTCTGAATCCACAACCCCGGACGGAAAGTTTCTGCCTCCTACACCAGGATTATAGATTTGTGATTTACTACATGTCACTGTGCTGTTAAAATAAAAAGCATATTTCTTTAACGGTCTGTAAATTAAGCTCTTAAATTTTTAGACTTAGACAACTTTATTTGTCATTTGGTATGCACAAAGTGCGTACAGAACGAAATTTCGTTTGTTCAGCTTTCGTAAATCGCAGTAGGAGTTAAATTACAGTTTTAGGTGCGGCAGAGATTTAGAAGTAAACAGTAGATTTTAAATATACAGTATACAAACAGTTGAAATGTAACAAAAAGAGACATTATTTATATACAGATTGGATTGTGCAAGGGCATTTGTGCAAGAATGCATTTGTTTGTGCAATTTTAAGACTAGGAGTCCAATAGCATTTTTAATGCTATATGAGCTGCAATGATGCTAAAATGTGCAAAAAATGTGAAAAAAAATTTGCAAAAAATGCAAATGTTGTGCAGAGTTTGTGGGTTGTAGTTTGGCAGTTGAACAGCAGTTTAACAGTTTAACTGTCTTTAAATTATGTTTTCTGCTCTCTTTTTTTTTTTACCAGAGTAAAATATATATACTATATAAAATTGGAAATATTTTAACCCCTTATTGAATCAATGTTTTTGTAATTATATAAAAAGAAACATGTTTTTTTCTGCTGTCCAATATATGCTAAATTATGTAGTTATTGTTAGTTTGACTGTCACACATAGTCAAAAATTAATATTGTTATGATGCAAAATTGCTGTTTTAGGCACAACAGTATTTAAATTAATTTTATCTGATCAGGTATGTAATTGTTTTGGAATTGAAATCATGATTAAAGATCACTTTTTCCACATCACTATTTTGTTGAAGTAATCGCGAAACAAAAAAGATGTGGATAAAACATGGCTGTAATCAATAAATCAAAAATAAGAATCAGAATAAGACTAAAGTAGGAGTAAAATTCACAAAAATACCTCCAAGTCCAATTAGCATATAATAAAATATACGTTAAATAGAAACATTTAGCTAAAACATAAATAATTCACATTCCGGCCGCTAGGTGGCAGCAACGTGCTTACAACTTAATCCTTTCTATGTAAAAAAGACAAACAAAAAAACGCTTTAGCCAGTTTGATGTGTATTTGGGATCGTTGTCCTGTTAGACCGACCCAACTTTGTCCAAATGTCAACCAACTAGTTGTTGATATGAGACTTTCCGGATGTAAAAGTAACATAATGGCGCTGGTGTTACAGCAGTTTCTAGTCCGATGCCAGCTTGAGTTTAATGATTTCTTGGTTGTTCTTGAACATTCTTACCAATTTTCTTCCTTCTAATATGACATTTTTGGCCTGATGTTTGAAACTGGGACACAAACGCGTGTTCAAACTGGAAAACGTTCACAAACACACATCAACACTTGTTTTGGATTGGATTAAGGGAGCTAACAAGCTTTTCGGCATGCCTTCATCCTCCAACATTATTGGAAATGACTGTATTTCAAAACCAGGTTCATAATAGGAAACTTACCTCTACCATTTCTGCCAAGACCCTGGGTCAAACATCCATCTAGATTTATGGCAGAAAGTTGTGAAGCAGCGTAGCTTTCGTGCGATCAGATGTCTGGGAAACTTTTTGTTGTTCTTGTTCATTTGATGGAAATCCTCAAAAAGTTTAAAACTTCTTGCAGGGAGAACAAACTGATTTCAAACCAGAAACAAAACAGACTAAACCCAAAAATTAAAACATTACGCAAAACCTCAGCTTTCAGAGCAAAATATGATTCCATAGAGGAGGCAAATATTGTATTTATCTCAATAGAGCCTCAATTTAAATGAAAAAATCTCCACCTAGCCTTGTCTATTCCTTAGGCTCCTTGGATCAATTAACCAGAAATGTTACTTTCTGGTCTTGTAATGAAGGTGGGTCAAGCAGAGACCACCCCAGCACACGCATATAAAATAGGTGGCTACTTTTTTTTTTTAGCGTGGTGTAATGGTAATTTTAGTGTATAAATTTGAGCCTGTGAAGAAAATCCACAATAATTTATAAACTCCATTTTTTTTTCCTATAATCAATAAACCATGTATACAGTTCTGTAGAAGTTATTACTCTCTATGCCCATGAGCGTATGCAAAATGTTATTTTTGCATACGCATTTAGTTTGAAGAAAGTTCAATGTTTAGCAGTGTTGTAGTCAAGTCACTATGCCTCGAGTCCGAGTCCAGGTTCGAGTCTCCAGTGTTCAAGTCCGAGTCAAGTCCAAGTCATTAAAAAAAAATCCGAGTCAAGTCCGAGTCGAG
The DNA here is from genome assembly GCF_011125445.2 of Fundulus heteroclitus. NCBI lineage: Eukaryota > Metazoa > Chordata > Actinopteri > Cyprinodontiformes > Fundulidae > Fundulus > Fundulus heteroclitus. Next base: position 19,854,555 of record NC_046377.1, read on the forward strand.
TCACTTATTGATCCAAGTTTGTTGTAGGAACATGCCGTGACGTGTGATGTATGACATGAAGCAGTAACATTCCATTGCACTAATAATTTAGATATTAAAATCATACACCAAATAATATTCTAATGAGATATTAAAATAATAGCCTAATGATATAAAAAAATGTCGAGTCTTTTTGTCAATTTCCGAGTCAGAATGATCTGAATGTGGGAGTCCGAGTCCAAGTTCGAGTCATCAGTGCTCAAGTCCAAGTCAAGTCACGAGTCTCTAAATTTAGCTAATGACTCGGACTCGAGTACTACAACACTGATGTTTAGGCCCAAAAGAATCTGATTCTACATGTTTCTAACTTTTTCCCCCTTTTTTTAGGGGACGTCATCGTCTACATCAACGATGTCTGCGTTCTCGGCACGACCCACGCCGACGTGGTCAAGCTCTTTCAGTCGGTTCCCATCGGGCAAAGCGTGACGCTCGTGTTGTGCCGCGGCTACCCTTTACCATACGACCCGGAGGACGCCGCCAACACCAACAACACCACCACCACCATCATCTCCCCGCTGGGCATCATGGAGCAGCGGCCCATCATGGTGAACGGCAGGACGGGCTACGACAACTACCTGGACTACCTGACCCGTACGGCGCGCTACGTCACCGACGCCGGTCACGACCACAACAACTCCCAGCAGCCGCCGCTTCTCGCCGCCCATCCGGGCGACACCCACCTGGACGGCTCGCTCCAGGCCACCACGGGCGCCACGCCCCCGGACAGCGTGTCCATGGCGTCGTCGGGCGCCACCCAGGGGGAGCTGCTGTCCGTGACGATGGTGAAGGGGGCGGACGGCTTCGGCTTCACCATCGCCGACAGCCTCACGGGCCAGCGCGTCAAGCAGGTCCTGGAGCCTCAGGGCTGCCCGGGTCTGTGCGAGGGCGACCTGATCCTGGAGATCAACAAGCAGCCCGTGGCGGGATTCAACCACACGCAGGTGGTGGAGCTGCTCAAGGAGTGTGCCGTGGGAGCGGAGGCCAGCCTGGTGGTTCAGAGAGGGGGCTCAGGTAAGAGCGGACTCTGAGTAATTTTAGATATGTGGTTCTGTGTGTCTCAGTGCGGCGAACACCGTGATTCAGCCCCGCAATAACCAGCAGTGACTGGCTGACGGACAGCCGCTCTGGAGAGCTCTTTAAATCCTCTTTACTTTCATGTTCCTGACTCCAGCTTCCCTTCTCTGAGCTTAAGTAGATGTCCTTCTTCTCTCTGGTCCTTTCAGTCAACAAACATGGTTTTATTGAAGAGGGGGGGTTGTCTGTCTTTCGGCTTCCGGGTCCGTTTCTTGTGGATGATGAATGCCTTGAAGTTTAATCCAAATGGCCTCCAAGTGCTTTCACCCGTATTTGTTGTGCTCCTGCAATCAAATCAAGGCGCTACGCTTCGTCTTGTGCACCACAGCGGGGTGCTGCTTGCAGAATCTGTCGCTAGCTGTTTGTTTTTTTTACTTTTCGTGCGTTCGTTACGGTGGAAGACCTCGTGAATTGTGTGCGTTTGTCCTCAAAGCCGGAAACTGTCGGACAGCTTTAACGTCCGGGACGGTAGGTGAGAACGACCAGACAAAGAGGACGACATTTCCTCACTCTGTGTAGACTCAGCAGGATTTTTGTGAATCAAGACATAGGACCACGACAGATGATTTCAGAGGTTTATCCATCTTTAAAGCGACACATAAATCAACTGGAAGGCAAACAAATCTGCGAGAGGGAAAATGAAAACACAGACAAAAGCTCAAATAACCTGGTTGAGGTGTCCTGACCCCCAATATTCATAAATTTATGAAACGGCTTTTTATTCATGCTCAGCATTCAGGATTATTGAGTTCAAACCAGCCATCATTAGTAAATGCGATCATTTATTTTCCTCTTAGAAGGATTTCCCAGAAATTTGCTCATTTGGATTCGTTAGTTTCAGTCGTATGTTGCAAAGTATCATTATTAAAGGTATCCATCAGGAATAGGGTTCAAAAAATTCCTCAGCATCATGTTTAGACCATAACACAGTGAAGGCAGGCGTCAATATATGGAGAAAACATTTGGATAAAAATGACATTTCTTCAAACACGATGTAGAGAAAACAGATTTAGTCAAGAATGTTCCACAGAAGCAGAAGCTGTGCACCACGTGTGACTAAAACCTCACATATTTTCCTATTTATCTAGAAAGAATAGTAATTTTGAGGGAAAAATAAACATTTTCCAACGAAAACTTCCAGATCAACTCTCAAGACTTTACAGGATTCTTATCTGAAGAAAGCAATGTTGAATATCTGGCAGCAGCACAGTGATCTGAGGGTTGTTTGTCTTACATTTAACAGTTTTTTTGTTTTCTTTTGCTAAAGTGGATCAAATTACAATGATTTCAAACACTATGATCGACATTGCATCGTGAACACCTTAAATCAGCTGAGGTAGTGGAGGCGTCATGCTGTGGGCTCAGTTTTCTCCTGATAGGCTTTTGTTGTGGTTTTGATAAAATTTGATGAAATACTCTGAAATGGACTTTTGGCACAAAAACAAAACACATACAAATATATATCCACAATGTAACACAAGGTTGTGGTCGCATCATGATCTGGGCTTTTTTTTTTCCTCTGCTAAGCTGAGTTTTTTGTCGAGGTGCATGAAATTATTCCCACTTCCTAAAACAAATTAGTTTTCACACAAACTGGTTTTCAGAGAAAGAGCTCACATTCAAATCAACAAAAAGAATGACTTGTTTTGGCAGGGGAACAGAATAAAATTGAAATTACAGCACTAGATGAGGCAGAAAGTCTGTGGGGTCACCCACGGACAGCTGTGGAGCAGAAACGTCTTCACGTTCTGACCGATGAGGAGAACTTCGTTCCAGGCGGAGCGGATCGATAAAAATGAGATGTGACATTCTGACAGCCTGCTACCAAAAGACCGAAAACTGAAATTATATCAAAATGTCCTGCAGCAATTTTACACTCAGCTCACTGGAGCTGTTTTTTTTACATTTTCGACTGTCGGATTTATTTATTGTATAGCTGACTGGGGTGGTTTAATTGTTGCATTAAAGTTGGAATGCATATTATTTATCAAGGTCTCGCATGTTAAAAGGTATTTTTAACATCCTGCGCTTACACATTAATTTGTGCTGTGATCTGCATAAACACTGGAGATGACTCCTTTTGTTTTTATGATCCGGGGTTAAACTGTATATTTAGATTATATCTTCAGAATGATGGTGTAAATATTAGATCCCTGGTTCCTTTTGTTTCCCCCTGATCTTGATTCAACTTGGCGTCCTCTAAGTGGCGATGCATGAACTTTGCAGCGGGGTCTGGAAGCAGAGCAGTCCCGCCTTTTGCTTTCGTGTGCATTTGTTGTGTAATGTCACATAAGAGTCATGATGCCAGCTGCCTGAGAGCCACAGACACCGCTGAGACTCTGCAGCAAAGGTCAGCGTTGCCATCTGAATATATTTACCGCTGTTTATTTCTTTATTAGGCCTCCCGTGTCTCTGTTTGTGAGCGGGGGAGCCAGCAAATCCAAACAAAGTTCGTTTTTCAGGTCTTACAGGGAGTTTTCCTTCGTGCCTGGGCTCAGGTGTGAAGAGGCGGCGTTGGATGTTACAGTAAAGTAGTTTGGTTTCGGTGAAAAGATTTCTTATTGCTTATTTTAGGGAAGTGACTCTGGATATGAGAGATGGACGCGTTTGCGTATGATGCTACATAACCGGCATTTAGGAGTTACAGAAGAGTTTAAAGCTCTGATCAAATCTATAGACTACAAGACTCGCCTTGGAAAAGTATTCATACGTCTCAAACATCTCCACAATTTGCCATTATACAACCATGAACTTAATTTTTTGGGGGGTTTTCTTTTTTAGAGTCACTAATCTGAGAAGTACCCGGCATGAACATGATTTTATCTAAGCCATGGGAGTGCAAACGTTTCAGCTTGAGGGCTGACATTATCAAGTTAGAAATACCCAAAACATTAGTAAAAGTTATGTATTGTGGTTTCTTTTTTTTTTTTCTTTTTTTACCTACTCTACAAAATACTATAATTCAAATTAAACAAATTAGTCAGATTTTCTGTAGAAAAGAGACGTGTAAATCACTGTAGATCCAAAGTTTAAAACAGGTTTGCTCATTTGCTTTATTAAAAGATATTAAAACTAACAGCATTCTTTTTGGTCTAGTGACTCTACTGATCCAAGAATAGGACTTGGATCAGTATTCCTTTTGAAAAGACTTGCTGAATTTGGTTCATTTTAATAAATTAATTCAAGACAGATTTTGGCACACCAAGGTCTGCGTTTGTGTTAAAAGATCTTGGCAAGATGTAGTTCCATTTACTATGAAATTAAAGAAAATAAGAAGTCTGGTTATTAAAAGATGAATACCTTTGGTTGTACCTAACGTTTTTAACCTGTCTTTAATCATTTTTACCTAATTAAAAATAAAAAGTTTCAATCTGCATCAGCCATTATGCTGGTCTTTAATGAAATGCTGTCCAAGGGCCACAAATGGCCCCCGGGCCGCACTTTGGACACGCCTGATCTAAGCCCAGATGTTTAAGCTTGTTCTGCTGGGAGTTGAACCATCACCCGATCTCAGATTCCTGGTTCCTCAGTTTTTCTTTCAGGGCTGCCCTGATTTTATTTCCATCTACCCGGACCAGCTTCCCTTACCCACTCCAAAACTAAAAAAAATTGTAATGCCATGTTTCACGATAAGAAAAGCATTTTAAGGGTGACCACAGCACCTTCCTGCACCTTTCGTCTTATCGCTCTTTAAGGCCAGATGTTTGGAGTCCACAACTAACCGTTATCATGTCAACAGATGCTTCCACCTGAGCTGTGTATCTCTGCAGCTCCTCCAAGGGTTACCATGGCGCTCTAAGCTGCTTCATGATGCCGTTTGTTCACTAGAAAAAAAAAACCTGAGGCCGTCAGAGACCTGCTTAATTTATACTGATGTTAAACGGCACGCAGGCGGAGTGTATTTTCTCGTTAAATGACATCAGAAGGGTTGCGTTAGATTAAACCGAGAGCCGTCAAAGCAAAGGGGGATTTTATCAGTACCACACTGCAAAAACTAAACTAAAACTGAGTCAAATTTTCTTGAAATTAGTGTATCTGTCCTTGATTTGAGCACGTAATTAAGATGGTTTGCCAATGGAATAAGATTTTTGCACTTAAAATAGGAACAACTCATATAATTTCAGCACCTGAAATAAGATCATAGACCCCTAAACTAATATTCTTAGTTTAGGGGTGAAAATACTCACTCCATTGTCAGATAATCTTATTTACCTGCTCAAATCAAGGACAAATACACCAATTTCAAGAAAATTTTAATTAGTTGTAGTTCCGTTTTTGCAGTGCAGAAACTTTAGAACCATGTAGCATTTTCCTTCCGCGTCAGTTTTTTCACCACTTTGTGTCATTCGTTGGAAAAAGTTGCTTAATTTTCTACCTTTTTTTCCCCCTTCGTAATACATCTGGAAATGCCCAATGTAGCTGACCTACCCGGCTTCTAGCTGATATGGTGCACAGAACCGCTATCGCTCATAAATATCCGGCTGCGTTCTGCAAATATCTCAACCCCCAAATTCAGGAACCAAGGGAAACACATCTCTAAACACTTCAACCAGTAGTTTAACGTCCAGAAATAAAGACAAAAGCTGCCAGTCAGTTCAACCTGGTTGCCGTCAGATGCCTCAGATCACGTTTATGAAACTTGCCCATCCCTTAAATGTATCCTGACCCCACTGCACCTTTCCCTGCAAATGGGCACTTTTCCTCTCATCACCGCTAATCATTTAGCCTGAGCATAAGGATTGCTGACTGCCCCATTAGCAGCTACCCCAGCCATTACGGATCCGTGGCTCAATCCACAGATGCAGAGCTACAATTAGCTCTTCTTAGCTATTTAGCTACCTTCTCCAGCGACGCTGACCACCCACATGCTCCCAAAGGTTAATAATACGTCCTGAATAAGGGGCCGTGCTCTGACCTCCCACCTGATGTGACCAGAGGCTGCAGCGATCCGCCTGAACTGCATGGAAAGAAACTTTGCACCCCCCCTGCAGGGAATCGCTGTGTTTTAACTAGACAGTGATCCATCTACCGTGTGCATGTAGAAGTTGGTGGTGGGGGGGAAAAAAAAAAAACAATAGACTGCGGAAGAGAGTGATGAGTTGGGCTCTCTGCCAGGAGATCACAGCCTTTCAGCTTTGTTCACACTCTGAGATGTCTCCCTGCGAGTTCTGACACTGAGGAGGTGCCTTGCCAGGGATCGATATCTGCCCAGAGAAGACAGGCAGGGGCTCTGCAAAGAAATAAGGCCAGGGCAAAGTCGATGGCTGGCAGCCATGTTGCTTTAAAAATTAGATCACAAGGCTAAAAGTTGCACTTGACATCTCCTCCCTGCGTGTGGGAGGAGCAGCCAGAAACCAAAGTCACCTCTTAAACAAATCAAGTGCTCCTGTTTTGCTGTTATTACACTAAAGCGATCATTCGGCGACTGCGTGAGCGCGCTTTGATAAATGGCGCTGTGTTTTGAGCTTTCATATCATGCATATTCAAGCAGTTTGCAGCTTGTAAGTGGTTTGTTTGTGCACAAAGGCACAATGTGACTGATTTCTCTGTGCGGGGAATCCAGGAGAAGACGAAAACATCGTGTTTTTTTTCTGCTCAGGTCGTCGTGTGAAGGAGCCAGACCTCCTTGGGAAATGGAGATGCGTTTACAGAAGCATTAGCGCGCTAACCTGACACGATCACATCTGCTGCTATTGTCAGCGCAATCAGACTGCTTTCAGTTAAAAAAACAAACCACACATTTCGTTAAACCTCCATCTGTATCTAGATCCGTAGATCTTAGATTCACACCAGCCTGTTTTCTTGGGTTAAAGCAGCTATTCATGCAAATCCATGTTTATGTAGCAATCGTGGTTTATGAGATTGCCCAAAACTCCTGTTTGTTTTTTTTCTTGTACGAATTGTAACTTTGTATTGTGGGAGAAAAAAACTTGTTGCCCATTATGCATCATTCAAAGACACAAAGCGTCATGATTTAAACAGTGCTCCACAGTTTCCTTCACTATCAGAACAGTTCTTCCTGCTTTTGTCTCAAAGGGAATAAAACTTTTAGTTTTTGGGGTTGAAAAAGTGTACAGTACCAAAAGTTTTACTGAGCGAACCCGGCAGACAGGTAAGGGAGAAAGTTGTGTAAAAGATTAAAGCAGGGTTAGGTTATAAAATAAGGTAAAGGGATGTAAATACTAAACAAGTGGACCAATTAGAGCATTCTCCACCCTCTCACTGCAAAAAGGGAACTAAAATAAGTACAATATTCTTGAAATGAGTGTAGTTTTCCTTGATTTGAGCAAATAAATAAGACTATTTGCCAATGGAATGAGTATTTTTACCCCCAAAATGAGATAGATTAGATATCCTGCACTTGAAATAAGATGATAGAGATGAATTGTTCCTGTATTAAGTGCAAACATCTTATTCCATTGGCAGGTAGTGTTATTTATCTGCTCAAATTAAGCAAAAATACACTCATTGCAAGAAAGTTTTACTTACTTTTAGTTCCCTTTTTCTAGTGCTGTTATCTTTTTCTCTGCACTTTATGACAGACATTTAAATAATTTTGTGTAAAATCATCAGCCAAGGACCATTTCTACACAGTTTTGCCTAAAATACAAAATTCTAAACATTTAGAGGTCAGGAAGAAAGTTGTGTAAAAGATCAAAGCAGGGTTAAGTTATAAAACAAGGTAAAGGGATGTGAATACGTTTGTTAGGTCCTGTAAGTTAAACAACTGGACCAATTGGAGCGTTCTCCACCCTCTGTTATCTTTTTCTCTCCACTTTATGACAGACACTTAAAGAGTTTTGTGTAAAACCATCAGACAAGCAGCCCTGAAAACATTTCCACATGGTTTGACCTTAAACACCGGACACTTTAAGGTCCATGCACTGCATAAAAGGAACTAAAAGTAAGTAAAATGTTCTTAAAATTAATATATTTTTCCTTGATTTGAGCATGTAAATAAGACTATTTGCCAGTGGGATGAGTATATTTTACCCCTAAAATAAGATAATTAGATGCCCTGCACTTGAAATAAGATGATGGAGATGAATTGTTCTTATTTTAAGTGCATAAATCTTATTCCATTGGCAAATAGTCTTATATACCTGCTCAAACCAAGGAAAAATATGCTAATTTCAAGAATTTTTTACTTTTAGTTCCCTTTTACCAGTGTGGTCAGAATGAGACCCGTACCGTGTGCCTGTTCCACCGCTTTTGGCTGATTTTTACACGCACATCCTGTGAAAGGTTCTGCAGGCCAGAGCACGGCTTTAGCTGCAAAGTTGAGTGCAAGTTGGACTTCCCTGCAGATCCCTGCAGCCGAGCTGACACGTCCGATAAGCGCTGGGGAGCTTTCAGCACAGCGGACAGCTCATTCGGCCCTCCCGTCCTCCCAGACTTCCTCATCGCGTTGCCACGGGGCACTGTGACACTCGCGTCCAACTAAATGTCTGGCATGCCTGAGTTAACAGGGACTTCACCCTGTGGACAGCCTCGGTCACCGATGCCTGGTAGCTGCCCCCCCCCCCCCCCCACCACCACCACCCTTTCTGTCTGTACAGCTCAGCTGCGGTTCTGACGCCCACACGGAGGACTCGGCTCGCTCCGTCCTTCACGCCGACTCAGATGCAGGTATTCTGAGGAGCTTTTTTATTGATTGACCTTCTTAGCAGGCGGAGAAGCAAAAAAAAAAAAACCTTATCTGTCTCCAGCAGTTATCCCTCTCTCTTGTTCGCGGGCTGATAAAACACTCCCGTGCACACTGAAAGAGAAACTGAAACAGTTTTTAATACGCCGTTGTGACCGTCTCCCGTCTGTGGCTGTTCCAACTGAGAGACGCTTGGAAAGATGCAGCTTTTGGCGATGGCTGCGAGAGGAGCTCTCTTTTACAAGGGGCTAAACTGTGAATTCTGGCGCATAGCTCAAGCAGTCGTCCCATAATTAGATTTCTGTGTTTTGCATGGGGTTGCGGTTTCCAGAAAACACGGCAAATTAAATTTCAAGGCCTAAATTTTGCTCTTTCCTGCATGCGCCTTGTCGGTATGGCTGCAGAAAAATCTGCCGCTGCCTCTCAGGTTTCCGTCGCCTGGAATGACTCCCGCTTGTTGTGGCCGAGCAAGGCTGCAAACAGCAGAAGTGTGTGAAATGCCTCCCGAAAGGTCACCGCAAGACGGATTGGGGAGAGAAAGGAAGAAGGTGTAACCTTTACCTCGCTGTGCGGCGGCACAGAACCCAACCCGATTGTGCGAAAGCTGGAGCTTTACGTTCCGCTATGGGTTTGCTGGCGGTGCTGACAGATCGGTGATTGATTCACAAATGTTCAGTTGGTTTTTTTGGCAACACGGGAACTGAAGGGAACGGCGTGATGTGTTGATGGAAGCGTGTGGAAGATTAATGGCTGGGGGGGCGCCGAGTCGTACACGTGTGTGGTCAGCGTGTGGTCACGTGAAAAATTAAATGGCTACGGTGGGATAAAACTCTGCAACACATGGAAAACATTCAGAAAAATACAATAGAAGAGAACAAAAGTTAAAGGAAAGTAACTGAGGAAGCTTTGCAGCGTAAAAGAAAGCAAAGATAGAAACATAAACCTAAACGCTTTCAAACTTTTCTGCTTTTGCCACTTCTTACATTTCAGTTAAATTCAATTAAATTTTATTTATATAGCGCCAATTCATGAAACATGTCATCTCAAGGCTCTTTACAAAGTCAAAATCAATCAGATTACACAGATTGGTCAAAAAATTCCTATATAAGGGAAACCAGTTCAATTCAATTCAATTCAATTTTATTTATATAGCGCCAAATGATGAAACATGTCATCTCAAGGCACTTTACAAAGTCAAGTTCAATCATATTATACAGATTGGGTCAGATTATACAGATTGGTCAAAAATGTCCTATATAAGGAAACCAGTTGATTGCTTCAAAGTCCCGACAAGCAGCATTCACTCCTGGGGAACCGTAGAGCCACAGGAAGAGTCATCTGCATTGTACATGGCTTTGCTGCAATCCCTCATACTGAGCAAGCATGAAGCGACAGTGGGAAGAAAAACCACCCATTAACGGGAAGGAAAAACCTCCGGCAGAACCAGAACCAGGCTCAGTATGAACGGTCATCTGCCTCGACCGACTGGGGTTACAGAAGACAGAACAGAGACACAACCAGAGAGACAAAAAAGCACAGAAGCACACATTGATCTAGTAATCTGTTCTACATTAGATGGTAGTAGCGGGTGAGCCGTCTTCTCTGGATGATGTCACAGTTAACAGAACGCCAGACCAGGTGTACCTACTATGAAGAGAAAAGAGAGAGAACAGAAAGTTAAAGCAGAAATGACAACACATAATGCATAATTGAAGAACAGTAGAACTCAATAGAGTGAGAAAATTAGATCCTGATATACTCCAGTAGCCTAAGCCTATAGCAGTAAAACTATAAAGGTAACTGAGAGTAACATGAGCCACTAGTTATAATTTTTGTCAAAAAGAAAAGTTTTAAGCCTAGTCTTAAAAGTAGACAGGGTGTCTGCCTCACGGACCAAAACTGGGAGTTGGTTCCACAGGAGAGGAGCCTGATAGCTAAAGGATCTGCCTCCCATTCTACTTTTAGAGACTCTAGGAACCACCAGCAGACCTGCAGTCTGAGAGCGAAGTGCTCTGTTAGGAACATACGGGGTAATCAGAGCTCTGATATATGATGGAGTTTGATTATTAAGGGCTTTATACGTTAGAAGAAGAATTTTAAATTCTATTCTTGATTTAACAGGAAGCCAATGAAGGGAAGCCAAAATTGGAGAAATATGATCCCTCTTGTTGATTCTCATCAGAACTCTTGCTGCAGCATTTTGGATCAGCTGAAGGCTTTGAACTGCATTTTGTGGACTTCCTGATAGTAAAGAATTACAATAGTCCAGCCTTGAAGTAACAAATGCATGGACCAGTTTTTCAGCATCACTCCTGGACAGAATGTTTCTAATTTTGGCGACATTCCGGAGGTGAAAAAAGGAAACTCTGGAAACCTGTTTAATATGGGATTTAAATGACATGTCTTGGTCAAAAATAACACCAAGATTTTTTACTTTATTACCAGGGGCCAGGTTAATGCCACCCAGATTAAGTGATTGGTTAAGAAGTTTATTTTTTGAGGACTCTGGCCCAAAGATTACAACTTCGGTCTTGTCAGAATTTAGATGCAGGAAATTTAAAGTCATCCAGCTTTTGATGTCATCAAGACATGACTGCAGTCGAAGTAATTGATTGGATTCATCAGGATTTATGGATAAATATAGCTGAGTATCATCAGCATAACAGTGGAAATTAATCCCATGCTGTCTGATAATTTTGCCTATCGGAAGCATATATATAGTAAAGAGAATTGGTCCAAGGACTGAACCCTGTGGTACTCCACAGGTGACCCTAGAGTTTGAGGAAGATTTATTATTAACATGAACAAATTGGAATCTGTCTGACAGATAAGATTTAAACCAGCCTAATGCTTTCCCCTTAATCCCTACAGTATGTTCAAGTCTTTGTAGGAGAATATTGTGATCAACTGTTGATTGCATCAAAGTCTCTCCAAGCAGCATTCACTCCTGGAGAAGCGTAGAGCCACAGGAAGAGTCATCTGCATTGTCCATGGCTTTGCTGCAATCCCTCATACTGAGCAAGCATGAAGCGACAGTGGGAAGAAAAACTCCCCTTTAACGAGAAGGAAAACCTCCAGCAGAACCAGAACCAGGCTCAGTATGAACGGTCATCTGCCTCGACCGACTGGGGTTACAGAAGACAGAACAGAGACACAACAAGACAGACAAACAAGCACAGAAGCACACATTGATCTAGTAATCTGTTCTACATTAGATGGTAGTAGCGGGTGAGCCGTCTTCTCTGGATGATGTCACAGTTAACAGAACGCCAGACCAGGTGTACCTACTATGAAGAAAAAAAAAGAGATAGAGAACAAAAAGTTAAAAGCTGAAATTATGAGAAACAATGCCAAATTCGAGAACAGTAGAACTCAGTAGAGTGAGAGAAATGGACCCTGATGTCCTCCAGTAGCCTAATCCTATAGCAGCATAACTATAGATGTAGTTCAGGGTAACATGAGCCACTCTAGTTATAAGCTTTGTCAAAAAGGAAAGTTTTAAGATTAGTCTTAAAAGTAGATAGGGTGTCTGCCTCACGGACCAAAACTGGGAGTTGGTTCCACAGGAGAGGAGCCTGATAGCTAAAGGATCTGCCTCCCATTCTACTTTTAGAGACTCTAGGAACCACCAGCAGACCTGCAGTCTGAGAGCGAAGTGCTCTGTTCGGAACATACGGGGTAATCAGAGCTCTGATATATGATGGAGCTTGATTGTAGCCTTAGTGTCCCCCTTCCAAACTTCTTTGTTGAAAGAAAACACTTCTTGATCACTAGTGGGTCTTTAGATACACAAAACACCCAATTTAAGTTGTATACTGTAATCTACTAGAAGTCTGCTACAGAAGTCCCTGACTGTGGTCCCTATAAAAACCTAAATGAGGTCTGAACTGGACCAGGATCAGTTCCTGATGAGCTATTTTGCATCTTTTACCATATTTTCATTTGTAAACTTAAATGTGTGCAGCTTTTCTAGATTTGTAATACGTCTGTTACAGGTGGAGCTCACAGGTTGAAGAAATTTTGCGCCGATGTCTTAAAAACCAGAAAGCTTAGAGGCTACAGAGCAAATTTCAGTCAGACGAGATGTTGTTGTTGTTTTTCCTTTCTGTGGAGAATTTGAAATCAGTTTGTTTCAAAATGTTGAGAAACAAGGAAGAAAATTCAGTTTTGAAGTCTGAGGAAGCACACCAGGACAACAGGAATCGATGTTTTCAGCCAGTTTGACACATCGATGTGAAAGTTAACCCACTCAGCCGCTGTTGGAGGCTTCTTGTTTGTTTGTTTTTTAGATGATTTACTTATAAAATATGAAAAAGGAGCAAACACTTTGTGTTTAGAGGCCTGTTCAAAATGCATCATTCTACTTTCACTGCAAATCTAAAACAAGAAACATCATTAAAATGCAAAAATAGAAATGGCTCAAATCAGCATTTTTCACACTAATGTACAGATATAGATGTTTTTGCTTCTCTTTTATTACTTCCTCTATAACATGGTCCTCTTGTTTTCATATTATTAAATATTTATTTATTGTTTTTTGTCCTTTATTTGTCATTAGTTCGCCACTTCTGGGCCAGCATTTATCTAAGCTCTCACCATCATCATCCTCATCACACATTTTTTTCTCGTGAGGCTTTTCTGTGCAGACGTTTATTAGTCGTCTCAGATGTCTTCTTGTTTGTTTTTTTCCCCCCGCTCATCCATAAACTACTTCCACCATGTCAGCGTCATCATCTTTTCTGTATTTCAGATGTTTTTGTTTTTATTCCACCAGTTTTATCATTATTCTTTTTCTTTTTCTTTTTTTTTTTTTACCCTAAAGCATGTTTTGTGTTCTCAACATTTCAGGTCACTATTCACCCTGGAAGACTCCAAAACAGGTAACATCTGACAGCATCAAATGTCAGGATTTTCCTTCAGCTTATTTATAAGACTCAGTTTTTTCCCCCTTCATCACACTAACTCTACTAATGACTAACGTTTTGATTTGTTATCATGAAAAATCCTAATATCCTGTTAGAGTTTCTCTCAGCTTTGATCCTGTAATTTGGATTTCACTGATATCCTGTCTTTTAAGAGCCCCGGCGTCTTTATATTCCTTCACAGCTTTATCTAAACTCTCTTTCTTTTGGATCAGACGCACTTTTCCCTTTGTTTTGTTTTGGTCACGCTCTTATGCCGGCACACATTTCTCTCAGCCTGTCTTCTCTCTGTCTCAGTCAGCGCGGCTGTTGGTTTAATCCGTTTCACGCCTGGACGTCCTCCCAGCACCGCCCCGACCCGTCCCTGAACCCTGGCTCCCTCTTTTCCAGAAACTCCGGCGCTTTTAAAGCACTTGAGTCGCTGAAAATCCCTTCATTGTTTGCTACTTCTGCTCCATCTCCGTAAAATATGACCATTCTCTGGAAATGACCGCCGCAGAAGTATCCCCATTGCTCGAAAATTTCCCATTTTGACTTGTTACAACTACAAGCTTCTGCGTTTTTATTCAATTCCCATGTAACTATATAAATCTATATTAAACACAAATCAGTGCAGGAAAGTAACAGCCTTTACAACCCTGGATAAAATTAAATGTAACGTATTTCCTTCAGATTAAATAGTCCCTGCCAGAGAAAAGCATGATGCAGCCGCCACCGTGCTTCATAACAATATTACCACAGCGTGCCGTGGATTTGTATCCCAACCTTCTGCTCTGATACCCATAAATAAAATCCAACCAACTTCTTTTAATAGTCACCCACTTAGATTATAATTTAACCCCAGGATAAATCCAGTTGTTCAGTTTCTGGCCTCAGAGGTTTTTTGGAGAATAAAAAGGCTCATGGAGACCGAGCAATGCAGCAGAAATAAGTGATTAAAAACGACATCCCAAGCATGGAGAATCAATTAATTAATCAATTAATCTTGGTTTATGGAGAACAATGAAGGCTGCTCCAAGTCAAAACACACAAACCAGAATTTTGAAATATTGAAAGTTGGACTTAAACTGTCCTTTATATCCGTCCTTGTGTCCTAACTACTACGCTCCTTTGTTCCTTTCGTCCTTTTCTAAAGTCTTCCCTCCTTTCTTCTTTCCTGCCTTCCTCCCTTGTGTCCTTCCTTTATTTCCTTCATTTTGTTCTAACATCTTCCCTCCATTTTTCCTTCCTTCCTTGTATCCTTCCTTTATTTCCATCCTCGTGTCCTAACTTCCTCCCCCCTTTTTGCCTTCTTGCGTCCTTCATTTATTCCCATTCTTGTGTCCTAACGTCTCATCTCCTTTGTGTCTTCCTTCCTTCCCCCCATGTGTCTATTTGTTTATTTATTGCTATGCCACCTACCTTCTTTTTCCTTCTTCCTTGCTTTCTTTTTAATAAACATATTGAACCAAAAACTCTTGAATATGGACTGTAAGCCTGTAATTAAAACTTAATGAAAATCTGTGACAAAACGTGTTTGATGCCGTTTGCTTAAGTTATCCTCAGACTCTAGTTAATTCTTATAAATTACCATAATTTTTAGCTTTTGGAAAAAAAAATCCGTCCCCTTTGCAACCCCTCGTCAAAACAAGAGAAACTGAAATGCGCTGTACAAATGTGTCGTTAAGAGAGTCGACAATAGTTAGGACTGACGAGACGCTAAAGTCAGACTTAAACAGTTTGATAAATGTGGATTTTAAAACCATGAATAGCGTTAAAACTCAGATCGTATTAATCTGAGCAATCAGTTAATCTGGAAAACTGGTCAAAAGGTTAATCATGACAATGAAAATGTTGATCTTAATTCCTAAAAGTCAGTTTAAAGTCAAAATAAAAAGATAAGACTATAACAAGAAAGCCACTGATGAAGTCATAAGATGGGGTGGTGGCAGCATCATGCTGAGGGGATCCTTCAACAGGAACCAGAAATATTATTTGAGTTGATATAATTAGTACCATTAAGTCCTGAAAAAAAAAAACAGTTGTAGCTCCGGCTGAAGGTTTGAGGCTATCAAGTCGTTTTCAGCCTCCAACGGAGCAGTTTAGATTTGGGGGGAATAATCCCGTGTAAGAATGGCCTAGTCAAAGTCCAAAACTAAATCTAACTGAGAATATGTCACAATACTTGAAAGTAGATGTTCCCCAATGTCCTTGATCCATTTTGACTGGAGTCGAGCTATTTGGCAGAAAAAGAAGATTAATCGATTTCGTTCTCCAGATGTGGGTCAACAAAAGGCGGCTCTACAAAGTTCGGCCTCAGGGGAGCCGAAAATACAAACGCTTGTCACATTTGTATTCGATGAAAAGAAAAACAGAAAACTGTTACTTTCCTGCACTGATTTGTGTTTTTTTTCTGAAACACATCGAGGTTTGTTAACCTGACTCATGCCAGACGTATGTCGCTCCGCCTAGCTTCACTCACATACATCTGGGACAGCTCAGAGAGTGAAAACATGGAGGAAGAGCCGGAGATCCAGCTTTGTTTGCAGATGAGCCATTTAGGTTTGTCTCAGTCAGTTTTTTTTCTGAATGATGCAGCTTTATTGAAGGTGAAAAACAGATCAGGTTCCTCTTAGAAAATACATAAAAGTGACATCTGAAAGCACGTTTTAAGTCCTCCAGCCGATGATAAACGCGCGGCAGACACGGCCGGCGTGTCAGAATGTCATCTGGGCCGTCTGCTGGCGGTCCCGCTGTGACTCACGCGGCCGGGCTTATCCGGCACATCGAGGCCGACGCTCAGACTGACTGGTGTTGGGAAAACTGTCGCTGGCGCCACAAACACCTCCGCGCGCATTCAAGATGCTTCTCTATGAAATTAGCACCAAACAGCCCACCGCTCTCCACCTTAGAGACTGACAGCTTACGCCAGTGTTCGCCTTGTCCTGAAAATAATCACGTTTATGCCACTAACCAACACATTTTTAACTTTCTCGTAACCTGTCACACTAATTATTTCACTAACATGTTGCTGGAATCGATCCTCTGTCCCTAAAACATCGATAAACCTTTCACTGCTAACCAGCCAGAATCAGGCGGCGCAGATCTTTCCTGCTTTGGATTTCTAATTTATTAACATTAAACCGGACGTTTGTCTGTTTTAGCAATAAAAGAGCCCATTAACTTCACTGCTTCCCACTTTCGATAGCACCTGTCATCTCTAATAAAAAAACATGTTTTGTGTAAGTTGGTGATGTTTAATCCTTATTCAGCCCAATAAAGCAATCGCTAAATACTATTTATAGGATCACTCGTTTTGTTCTGTGTATAATCATTAAAATCTTCCCTAATTCCTTTCCTGTTTTGCTTTAAAGCAGCCATCCCATCTTGTGATCGTCTGGAGGGATTTTTACACACATTTACTTTGATTTCCTAAAGATGTTATAAAGGTTTTTTTTCTTAAGCTTTGGCCACTTTTTCACTCTTTGCCGTATTTTAATATGGCTTACATTATTGATCATGTTTAAAAAGCCATAAAGGACCAGTCTTGACCATAAATGGCATTTCCTGTCTGCCAAATTGTAGTCTTAACAGGCTCAAAGTAAAAAAAAATATATATCACAAAGTTAAATACAGAGGACATTATGAGCAAAAAGACGACAAACTACAATGGATAAGACTACAAATGTTAAAATATTGGATTAAAAGTCAAACACCTACAATCATTGTGTTGGTTATTTGTCTCTGGAAAACAGAATCAAACACTAATATTTAATGAATTTATAAAACATTAGCGTTTTCTCTACTGAATTAAGCAAAACCCAAGCTTGTCCGAAGGAGCTGTAACCAGAGGAAACTGTGAGACATGCCTCTGGGCAGCAATCTTTTTTATTATAAGGAAATTATTTATCAGTTACTTATTTGTTTTTCATCTCAGTTAAGTAACATAACATTTCACAGGCAGCGCTATTAATCCATAAATCAGTGTTTGATAAAATTCAAATCTGTAGAGAAGGAAATCTTGCATATTGGCCACGCTTCAAGTTGTTTTTTCCTTTATTTTATCATTTATCCAAGGGATTTAATGTTGCTTTATACCATTTTTATGGCCGGATACTTTTTTTCTGATCTATTCAAGACTGTGTAGAAACCCTGCGTATTGATTCCCTATTAAACAGATAAAATTCAAGCCAATCCCATTTATAATAGCTTGCAAAGTTTTCTGTTAAATGTAGATTTGGGGGCTAAATAATATTCTGCCACATTAAAGGGATACAGTGTTTCTAATCCTGCCGAGGTCACATTAGCGTTTAAAACAAATTCACAATGCTTTTAAACCATTTATATTTTTGCCATCCAGTAAATACCAAATAAATTATGACACAATGAGAAGTCCAGCTTGGAGAAATGTATTCAGTTCGGATTATGGATTCTTAAAGAAGGAGGTAGTCTTTAGTTTAGTTGGCAAAACAAAAGTTTTTTATGAAATATTGTTAGGTCTTTTTCTCATTAATCCTTTTCCTTAGGCACTGATTCGGCCCTGGATGATTAAAACGTAGGAATAAAGTCCCTTAAATAAATGATACGCATCCCTCTTCCAAATGGTCAGACATTGAACATGAGTGAAAAGGCGGCCAAAGTCCAATTAGTGGCAGAATCTCAGCTTGGAAACCTAAAATTACCTTTGCTTCAGTCAAAAACTGCTCCTTTTTATAGCTGTGTGAATGTCCAACGCTTTCCTTTGTTGTCTTTGAACCGTGCTGATGGCGCTAAAACCAAAGAGCAGATGTGGAAGAAGCAGGAAAAGGGGGACGCACTGACTGGTCATGCCGCTGTGCTTTGCAGGTACTGGAGCAGTGGGAGTCCCAGCAGGGCCAGAACAGCCCCGCTCAGACCAGCCGCTCAGCTCCCGTTTTCTCCCACAGCGCCCCCTTCCCAACACGCCATCTTCACAGGGCCTCGGTCCCAGACGCCGAGGCCCTGCCGCTGGCCAAACCAGACCCCTATGACCTATTTGAGAAGTCCATGGCTATCTATGAAAGTAGGCGTAAGTACCGGAGCGGTGAAAGCACACATGTAGCTGAAGGAGAGACTCCTGGATGGGAAATCCTTCCTTACTAATCTTTTAATGAGCGGACGCAACGTATAAGCAGACAAGAGAGCAAACCTTCAACAGTTTGTTTTTATTGGTTTGTACCGACCAGCTGTTTTCATAAACTGAGACTAACCCCTGAATGAAACCTCCACTGTTTAATGGACGTCAGATTTGTGGTTCTGGCTTATAAAGTGCTGAAATACTCATTTTGTTGATGTGATTTTTGGCCCTGTAGGAATTTTAACCCTTAAAAGCCTGCTGGAACTAGGGCTGGACGATAATTCAATAACAATCTATATCGATCGATAAGAAAAGGGTCAATAAAAAGTTCATTAGAATAAAGTTTTCCCTCCTTTAAGCATTCTAGCCATGTAGGTTATTATTACAGTCATTACATCCTCCCAACCAATCAGAAACGCAGAACCAGGAACTCTCCGTCACTAAGCTCCGCCCCCTTCATAGAGTTCAGGGAGCACGCTTTATTTTTTCCTTTTTAAAAACGTGCAGTTTTGGTAAACAGTTGGTTGAATAAAGGGTTGAGTTTGAATTTAGTGTTTGTGTGTTCTGTATCTAAAGTCGCTAAGCAACAGCAAAAAATAGCCCAGACTGCTCTTAAAATACATGTTTTCAATTTGTTAATGATCGATACTGATCAATATAATTTGTATTTTATCAAAATGCTTTTGGTCTATATCGTCCAGCCCTAGCATGAACCTTTGTGGATTTTAGAAATGCAGACATGAAAGGACGGTTTCACAAGGATTTTATGCTTTTGTGTGTCTGCACATGAGATTATGACCCAACTGGATGATTTGATTTAACCTTTTACTTTTTTTTTTTATGACACGACCACCTTTACCTGAATGAAAAGCAGTACCTGCTGTGTTCACACATTCACATTCTTTCTGGTATTTTCTCCCAACATCATGCAAAGACGCTGGTTTACATGAGCTGCTAAATGTCTGGAGTGTTTATCCAACGCTGTATTTTGTTAAATCTCCTTTTTAGTTTGTTTTTTTTAAAACTAGACCTCGGTGGATGTCGAGTCTTGTTTCGGCTGGACGAGCTTCCTTTGCTGACATGAAGGATGTCTGTGACGGCTTACCTCTGGGCTCCGGTTGGCTTCAGCCTCCAACAGCGATGCTGAAAAGGCATCTTGCCTTTAAGTGTTTTGTTAAACATGCTAATTACCGCAGTGTGTGTTGGTCCAGATGTTAAAAAAAAAAAACTAATTATCACCTCACACCACCTTTCCTAAATTGCAACGGCAGTGCGTTGCATTGACTTTGCTTTTTGTGTCCAAAAGATGTTATTTTGTGATTTACTCGGACAGGAATTCCCAAAACGAGGCGGTGCTGACCTTTTTCTTTTTAGAGAGGAGATATTTCCTCCCAGGAACCCGTCCAAACACACTTGCTCAGTCCGTTTCTAAAGCTGCTGTCATGAACTGCAACATCTGCCGTCTAAAGCAGAGCTGCTGCATTTCTGTCATTTTTCCGAGCTTGCTGTCGTCTTTCCGCCTCGGCATCGTGGCATCTAGCACGCAGACTGCTACACCTTGTTTTTATAGAGGTGCTCACATGAAGGCAGATTCATTAATAAAGTGCAGCTCATCATCAGCAGGACCCGTGTTGCTCTTTGCCCTTCAGGAAGCAGCAACTTTTTGCCTTTGTTTATTCTTGCTTAATAAATAACTGTTCCAAAATAATCCCCTGTCAGAAGGGGATTATTTTGGAACCAGCCAATGATCCAGTAGTAACCCTAAAACTGAAAAAGGGTGCACTTACTTTTTTCATGATTCTATACACATATATACACTGCAAAAATACACCTAAAAATAAGACTTTTTTTCTTGAAATTAAAGTATTTTTCCTTGATTTGAGCAGGTAAATAGGATTATTTGCCAATGGAATAAGATTTTTCAATTCAATTCAATTCAATTCAATTTTATTTATATAGCGCCAAATCATGAAACATGTCATCTCAAGGCACTTTACAAAGTCAAGTTCAATCATATTATACAGATTGGGTCAGATTATACAGATTGGTCAAAAATTTCCTATATAAGGAAACCAGTTGATTGCATCAAAGTCCCGACAAGCAGCATTCACTCCTGGGGAACCGTAGAGCCACAGGAAGAGTCATCTGCATTGTACATGGCTTTGCTGCAATCCCTCATACTGAGCAAGCATGAAGCGACAGTGGGAAGAAAAACCACCCATTAACGGGAAAAAAAACCTCCGGCAGAACCGGGCTCAGTATGAACGGTCATCTGCCTCGACCGACTGGGGTTACAGAAGACAGAACAGAGACACAACAATTTTTGCACTCAAAATAGGAACAATTCATCTCCATTGTCTTAGTTCAAGTGCAGTTTATCTAATTATCTTATTTTAGGGGTAAAAATACTCATTCCATTGGCAAATAGTCTTATTTACCTGCTCAAATCAAGGAAAAATACTTTAATTTCGAGAAAATTATACTTATTTTTAGTCCTCTTTTTGCAGTGTAGGAAGACAAATTCCCCATTTTGCTGCTTTGTGGCAGATCTTTATTTTAGGTCCATTAAAGTAAGAGTTATTTTCCCTTTCATCTGATTTTTTTATATGTTTTCTGCTTGGTTGTAACCCGTTTTATGGTAATGCGTGGTTGTCGTCATCCCCTTGTCGGGGACGACAGCTGTGTCAGTCTGCAGTCGTGATTTTCCTCTCTCATCATTCCCGCTGGGTCCCAGCAGAGCGCTCGCTATGATTAAAACAGATACAATTGGAATCAATTTTTCATCCGCCGCCACTCGCTCCGTGGCCGGGTCTGCCCCGGCGCTTTGCGGATCACGGCGTAGCGTGAAGCCCCTGATTGCTGATCAGTGCTAGCGTCCCACCTCGCCCTGTAAATAATGAAGAGCCGTGTTACACTCTGTAAGCACTTCCTGACTTTATGGATGGCGCTGAGATTCTGCGATGACATTAGTGCTGACGGCGGGGTTCGGGCTTATATGGGAGCATCTGTTTTTGGCTGCTGTGCTGTCCGCTCGTGTGCGGGGATCTCTCTCTCATTGTCTGCTTGGGTTTTCTCTCTCTCTCTGTGTCCAGAACCTGTGCAGCCGAGGACGGTTTTTCCTGTGGACTCCTCAGGTAATCGCATAATCCGTAAGTGGGTTGTTGGTCTAAACTTCTACCGACGCAATTTGACGCCTCTTTCTCCCAATTAAAGGGGCGGAGTACCAGGACATGGAGGTGCACCTGCGCAGACAGAAGTCGGGGTTTGGCTTTCGGGTGCTGGGCGGGGATGAGGCCGGGCAGCCTGTGAGTGTGGAGACACGTGAGAAGGCTCGTATGGCGATGGGTGTGGCACCCTGTCATTTTCTACTCTCTAATCCACTCCACGCCCACTGTGTTCCTAACCCCTGACCCTCAGCCCTGAGAGAATGCTGGCTTGCTGCTGATGTAACCCAACCACACGCAGAGACCTGCAGAAGTATTCACCACCCCTTGAGCTTTCTCACACACTGCAAAAAGGGAACTCAAAGTAAGAAACTTTTTCTTGAAATTTGTGTATTTTTCCTTGATTTGAGCAGCTAAATAAGACTATTTGCCAATGG
Organism: Fundulus heteroclitus; assembly: GCF_011125445.2. Lineage (NCBI taxonomy): Eukaryota > Metazoa > Chordata > Actinopteri > Cyprinodontiformes > Fundulidae > Fundulus > Fundulus heteroclitus. The sequence goes on from NC_046377.1 coordinate 19,876,910, forward strand.
AATAAGATTTTTGCACTTAAAATAAGAACAATTCATCTCCATCATCTTATTTCAAGTGCAGAATATCTAATTATCTTATTTTACAGGTAAAAATACTCATTCCATTGGCAAATAATATTATTTACCTGTTCAAATGAAGTAAAAATATACTAATTTTAAGAAAATGTTACTTGCTTCGAGTTCCCTTTTTGCAGTGCAGTGTGTCGCGTTGCACACACACACAAACCTTAATGCGTTTTATGGGGGTTTTATGTGATCAACCAACACAAAATGGTGCATAATTGTGAAGTGAGAAGGAAGGGAAACGTGGTTTTCCAGATAAAACCTCTGAAAAGTGTGATGTGCATTTGTATTCAGAGACCTATAGCTGCAGTTATCCCAACAGACCCGAGGCTCTATGTTTCCAAAACCTTTTCAAATCTACAGACTGAAATATTTGTCCGTTTTTCTTTGCAAAAATAGCTTAAACTCACTCGGATGGCATTCGGTGATTATTAACGTTCAAACCTTGCCGCAAATTCTTAGTTGGATTAAGGTCTGGGCTTTGACTGGGCCATTTTCACACGTGAATCTTCCATCTAAACCATCCTCAGCATGATGCTGCCACTACCATGCTTCATGGTGGGGATGGTTCACAAACCACTGTAATGTCCTCCTATTTTCGCAACATTTCTGCTTCTAAACTGAATTCATAAACTAAAATCCAGTGAAAACATCCAGCAGATATGAGCGATTTGAGTGTTTTTTTTACTCCATTCCTAGTTGTCCTCTCTTCAGCCACCAGAGCAACATTTAAATTAACAGAAAACCCGAGGTTAAAGTGAAATGTCCAAGTCAATGTGATTCACCAGATTGTAAAGGACAGAAAAATTGTGCATCGATTAAAATTATTTAAATGTTGGTCAAAGTTTAAAATGTTTCAGATTGTATGATCCGATACATTATTAAATTTAGTATTATTACTATCAGGATGTTCCTATTTATGAGCCAATTTATTTATTTATTCATCACAATTTGGTCTTTTATGAAATTTTAATATTTGCATTTCTACCCATTGCTCACTTGCTCAAACCTTTAACGCTTGGTTGCTTTTATTATGTATTTGTTAAACGTTAAGATAAAATCAAGGCAATAGCTTCAATAAGTGTGTTGGGATGAAAATAATAAAAAAAAAAAATTCTTTTCAATTTCCCCAAAGCTAACTCCAGCTTTCTGCAAACGGTATTTTTTACACAATATATTTACTCTGAGATTGCAGTAAACTTGTAATCAGCTGACTTGGTTCCAGTGGATTTTATGCAACACATTTCAGATCAGTTATTATAAAATCGTTGTGCGGTATTTTGTGTTATTCTCACTAACGTCCCAATAAAATGCATTAAAATTTTTGGCTGCAGGATGACAAAATGTGAAAAAATTCAAGGGAGACATGCTTCTACCAAGGCACTGTGTGTAAAGTTGAAGAGCTTTACTGATTACTGAATAACAATCACTCTAACATCTCCAGAATTCAACATTATGGCAAGAATCTCCGTCTTCTCAGGAGCCGAGTCCCACCTAATTCTCCGTGTTCACATAAAACAAACAGATTCTCATCGGAGCGATCATAGAGAAGAGTCCTGCAGATCTGGACGGCCGCCTGCGGCCGGGCGACGAGCTGCTGTTTGTGGACGGGATCCCCGTGGTGGGGAAGCCGCACAGATACGTAATCGACCTGATGCACGCAGCGGGGCGCAACGGACAGGTCAACCTGGTCATCAGGAGGAGGATGCAGGCCCCAGGTAAGGAACCGCCTCTTTTTTTTTTTTTTTTTTTTTTAGAATCTTATAGCTTCTCTATCAGAGTCATGCCTCCAAGTTCTTTTATGAAACCAGGTTCACATCTTAAGTGTAAATAACTAGAGTTGCACCGATACCGATACCACCATTTTAGCGCGGTATCGGCGCCCCGGCCGATACGTTTTTCAACATTGTACAACCACTGTGATCAGTTCTTATGCATAATGCACAAGTAAATGTTTAACTGAGTAAAAGTTTTGTTGAAACTGTACATACTTTTCTTAAAAACGCTGAGGTTATTCATAATATATTGTGTAAAAGTGAAATTAACTTAATACAAAAATTAGAATTGTACCGATACCAGTATTGGCCGGGGGGCTGATACCGCGCTAAAATGGTGGTATCCGTATCGGCGAGTACCAACAAATAGGTCACAGATACCATTTTGATGTTTGTATGTCACTTGAACGCAGCCTTCTCTCTACCGACACTCACTAGTTCTACTGGATTCAGTTTGTATTAGTCTTTTTCCTGCTTTAATAAGGTAGCAGCTTGACAAAGCCATGATAGCAATTATTTTACATCCAAGTAGTATGCAGTTCTTCATATATACACACACACATAAATTTCAAAGTAATGGTATCGGTATGGTATCGGTATCGGCCGATACTGCACAGCCAGGTATCAGGTATCGGGTATCGGGGCCAAAAAATGGCATCGGCGCAACACTATAAATAACCAAATCTTTTGGAAATGTGGGTGTAATATTACGATCCACATCCAGATGTGATTGAAGCCGGACCTGCAGAACGAAGCTCACCTGAATGAGACCCAACTCTGAACAGGAAGTAGGCTAAATCATGTCAAAAAGCAACAGCATCATGCTCCCATGTGAAGAACTTCAAGGACATCTGTAATCGTTCCTGAATCAGGTTAAAACTTGAAGCACTGATCTCTGAGCAGGGTTCCTGCGGATCCTTAAAAAGTCTTTAAAGGCATTCTGTAATATAAAACTAAGACCTTAATTGGCATTAAAATGTCTTAAACCAGTCTTTCTTAGGTCTTAAAATTGTTACCAGGTCATAAATAGGATTTTATTTTTGTAATTCTTACCAAACAGTAAAATAATTAACACAATTATACATTTTTTCATTTACTGAATGGCTCAATGTAACCATTATTGGTTCCGTCCCGATAGTGGAACCAATAAAAACTGTTGCGGCCGGACCATAGATGCAAAAAAGAGTTGGCGCTGGTTATGTTGTGGTTTTAAAAACTGATTTATAATTTATTTTAGTAGGGAACAAAACAAAGTTTGTGAATTCAGTTCAGTAGTTGTTAAAAAATATATCTGTAATTTGTGTGTTTTTTAGCTTTCTTCCTATATGGAATGTTTTTCAAAATTTTAAACATGTCTACTGGGCCAGAAAGTAATGGTTTGTTAAAATAAACATTTGGGTGAAGTTGTCACAACCAGATTTATCTTGTTTATCGTGAAGTTGGTCTTAACTTTTTGTTTTAAGTGGCATTAAAAAGTCTTGAATTTAACTTGCCTTATGCTGTAGGAACCCTGTCTGAGCGTCCACACTGAAGCCTTCTTTAAAAAAAACAGAAAGCAAACATTTCTCCGTCTTGAATCCTTAAACCTTTTTACCCCCGCAGCTTTTAACTTTGAGTCTGAGAGGGCACGTCCTCCTCTGATCTCATCATCACCACCTTCCCACAAACATTCTTGCGCTCTTCTCACCAATTCAACCCTTCCTCGTTCCGTCCGCCCTCTCTGCCAATCTCTTCCCGCCAAGGGCTGCCGTCTGACTCACGCCTGACCTCTTCTGTGACCCTTACTTCCATTTTAATCGTCTGACTCCCACCGGCACTTTACCAAGTGTCAGACTTTGCCCTCTGCCCTCAGCTCGTACGTCTGCCCTGGATTTTACACACTTTTTGGCCATAATTTTGCTTTTGATTTAAATGCTTTCCACACTATTTAGGGGGGGAGAGACAATTCAACAAGTGGGTGGTAATTACGACTGTAAATATATTTTCAAGTGTAAAACAAGCAACAGCTTTGAAGTTTGAAGGCCATTCTCTAGCTGGCTTTTATTTGGTTGAGATTATCCGGATTTTATATTAAAATGCCAACATAATCTCTTTGTTAATCACTCTTTTAGTCGCTCTAGCATTATTATCACACATCTCAGTGTATTTTATTAGGGGTTGTGCAAAGTAGTGCATGCATACTTGTGAAAAGAAAGGTAATGTTGGTTAAATGCAATTCAACTATATTTAAGTTGCACCAACTCGCATCAAAAGTCGTCTCAAGGGACTTTAAAAAGTCAAATAAATCATGTAGATTAGTCAAAAGTTTTCTATCTAACGAAACCCAGCAAATTGCATTGAGTTGCAGCAGCCACAGTGGACAGTCGCCTGCATCGTGTCGTTGACTTTGCAGCAATCCCTCAAACCGAGCATGCATGTAGCGACAGTGGAGAGGAAAACTCCCCTATAACAAGAATAAACGTCCAGCAGAACCAGAACCAGGCTCAGGGTGAACAGTGATCTGTTACGGCCCACTGAGGGTTTAAGAAGACAAAGCAAACCCACACAAAAAGGCAAGGCAAATTTATTTATATAGCACAATTCAGTACACAGACAATGCAAAGTGCTTTACATGATTAAAATACAGGAAATAAAGCAGAAAAAAAGCAAGTAGGAAAAAGCAGTTGGAGGAAAAAAAATTAAATTTGCATTCGACTGTTTAACTAGTGCAGTCGAATGCAGTCCTAAACAAATGTGTTCTTAGTCTTGAATTAAAGGAACTTAGGCTTTCAGCATTTTTACAGTTTTCTGGAAGTTTGTTCCAGATAAGTGGAGCATAGGAACTAAATGCTGCTCCTCCTTGTTTAGTTCTGGTTCTGGTTCTAGGTATGCAGAGCAGAATACCTGAGTGGTCTGGAGGGTTGATGCACTGATAACAAGTCTGTGATGTATTTAGGTGCTAAGCCATTCAGGGATTTATAGACTAACAGAAGTATTTTAAAGTCTATTCTCTGAGATCCAGGGGGCCAGTGTAGGACTTTAGAACCGGGTCCATGTTCTCTACGTTCTTAGTCTTAGTGGAAGGACTTCAGAACCAGGTCCATGTTCTCTACATTCTTAGTCTTAGTGGAAGGACTTCAGAACCGGGTCCATGTTCTCTACGTTCTTAGTCTTTGTGAGGACTTCAGAACCGGGTCCATGTTCTCTACTTTCTTAGTCTTAGTGAGGACACGGGCAGCAGCGTTCTGGATCAGCTGCAGCGTTCTGATCCACTTTTTAGGCAGACCTGTGAAAACACCATTGCAGTGATCAGTTCTACTAAAGATAAACATGGATTAGTTTTTCCAGATCCTGCTAAGACGTTAGTTTTTTAATCCTAGAAATGTTCTTCAGGTGATAGAAAGCCGACCTTGTAACTGTCTTTAGATACTTTTGGAGGTTCAGGTCTGAGTCCATCACTACTCCCAGATTTCAGGACTGATTAGTGGTTTCTAGCTGAAGCGACTGAAGCTGTGTGCTAACTTTTGGTTAGTACCAGGAGTACTCTCTATGTTAGAAAGGTAACTATTTTAGGAAAGAAATACGGTTGATCAGAAAGTCAGTTTGCCGGTCAAGAGGATTAAAAGGAACACATACAGGTATTTGAAGTAAGAGCTCAGCCAATAGCCAATGCCTAGGAGAGAAACAAGGTTAGATTTTGAAAGACGTCTATAATGGATGGTGAACCTTAACCAGGTCTCAAGGCCTTTTCTTCCAGGATTGTCCTGTATTTACCTCCATCCAGCTTCCTAACAACTATGTTCAGCTTCCCTGTGGTCTGCTAAAAAAAAGATCCCTACAGTATGATACTGCCTCCAGTATATTTTACCGTTGGCAGCCTGATAACAACTTTACAATGATCCGCTATCATGTGTTGGTCTTTGAATCCCAATAAAATACATTGACGTCTGACAGAAGTGAAGCTACTGAAGGGTTATTACAGTCTTTGAAGAGCCTGTAAAAGCAGCTTTAATCTTCTGAACAATCACACACCGACTAAACAGATGGACTAAGGCGTCTACCTCCGCTTGCAGGTGAGTCGTGTCCAGAGAACAGTCGTAGCCCGGGCTCCGTCTCCACGCAGCACAGCTCGCCCCACAGCGACTACACGTATGGAAACAGCACCAGCACTAACCAGGCGCCCAACAGCGGCACGGGCAACGCCACCGCCACTTCAGACGGGACGTCCGCCGCCAACGCCAAGCCGAGCGACGTCTCCATCAGTAGGAAGGAGAGCGAAGGCTTTGGCTTCGTCATCATCAGCTCGCTCAACCGGCCGGAAACGGCTGCGACCAACAGTGAGTCCATCAGTTTCATTTTCATATTTATCCAGACATAACGCCCAAGAGTTTCCAGCCCTTTGCATTCTTAATAAAATATGAAATACTAAAGTTCACTGAGGTTTAAAGCATTTAAAGGTGGTTGAGCTTTACAAAACAAGCTGGAAGGAAGTAAAAGAGGACCCAAGGAGGTGGAGAAAAGGGAAGGACAACATTAGGAAGCAAAGGGATAAAGTATCACTGCAAAAGGGAACTAAAAGTAAGTCAAATTTTCTTGAAATTAATGCATTTTCCTTAATTCAAGCAACTAAATAAGACTATTTGCCAATGGAATAAGATTCTTCCACTTAAAATAGGAACATTTCATCTCTATCATCTTATTTCAAGTGCAGGATATCTAATTATTTTATTTTAGGGGTAAAAACACTCACTCTATTGGCAAATAGTCTGATTTAGTTGCTTAAATCAAGGAAAAATGCATTAATTTCAAGAAAATTTGACTTACTTTTGGTTCCCTTTTTGCAGTGTAGGAGAATACTAGGAAGGAAAGACAAACGCGGGAAAGCAATCAACAAGGGAGCAGAGGAGGCTAGGAAGTTAGGAACAGAGTAAACAAGCAAGGTAGAGACTTGTGTGAGGAAGGAAGTTACGAGGACACGAGGATTAAAAGACAGAAGCAGGTTAGGACAGAAGGAAGGGAGAAGGATAAGGAATCAATGGAGGCAAGGCACGAAGGAGGTAAGAATGGAATGACCCAAGGAAGACAAGTTGCACAAAAGGAACAAAAAGGAAGTAGTGAAAGAAGGGTACAAGGTAAGATGGCCAGAAAAAAGAAAGGCAGAGGTAAGGTAGGAAAGGAGATGCGGAATGATAAGGAAGGGAGGACACAAGGAAGAAAAGATTGAGGGTCCTTTTGAGTAAGGACTCTCTAGCGGTCGCCATGAGACGTTCTGTCCGAATACTGCAGCCAGTAAGGAAGGAGAGAGGAAAAGGAGTCTGTAAGCTTCTCTCACGTCTCCTTTAGCCTAGGAACCTCGCAATGTCCCTTATCGGCGCTAAGGAGCTATAAGGTATCCCACAATCCTTTGCGTGACATGACGTGTCAGCACAGCCCCTCTTCAGAGAAATCCACAACAATGTCTGTTCATTTTTGAAAGGCTGTAGACGGGATTTGGGATTTTCCGTCACGTAATAATGGAGTTAAAGGCTGTCAGAAATCGGCACAGCAGTCCGAGGCTCCGTTCCTCCGTTCTTACCGTTGACCCCATGAAAGGTAAAGGGAGAGACGCTAGAAGCTATTATTAGAGGTATTCGTATGGAGCATGAGTTAAGGAAGGAAGGATGAGCAACACAGGGGCGGAAAAACAAAATAAGGAGATAAGGGGAAGATCAGAAAGAAAGGCGCTAGGCTACAACAGCTCCAAAAGGAAATACTCAAGAAAGAAAGGAGAAGTTTCCATGTCTTAATACAACTGTTAGCCCTCAAAAAAAGAAAACATAAGTTATTCAAGCACAAACAGATTGACCTTAATTTACAGTTGTTTAAGTCTCATTCTTTTTGCTCACCTGTGTGTTTAGTAGGACAGTGGGATATGACCAAAATGTAATATAATGATATATGTGTCACAAAAGAGCTTTTCCTGTCATTTAAGTTAAAAAAGTACTTTTTTTTTTTTTTCTTTTTTTTTACACTGAAATCAGGTAATCAATAGTTGTGATTTTGTTTTTATTTAGAACATCTGCAAATGTTTTCCCAAGAATGGGTAAATAAAACATTTTTTGTATAAAACCAGTTTAAAACTAAAAGCCTAAAGGACCAACAAACTCTGCTGTGTAAAATATTAAACATAAACCAAATGTGACTCGTAGAAGCAATAAAATGCACATAACATAAAATATAAAAACACACAATACAATTATACAAAGCCATCAAATATTTAAAAAGTAGATATCACATTCAATATTGAGTGTAAAAAAGGAAAATGTTAACATAATGCATACAAACAAAAAAGTCTATGTATTAAGGCCGAGCTTTAGCTGTACGCTACACTTTGAAAATAACAAAATAAATAAAGATAAGCTAAGATAAACGTACTAAAGCAGCAAAAATATATCAAATGCCAAATTTTAATATTTAAGAAAATAACTTAAAAAAAGGGCAATACAAATCACCCGACATACATTTCTCTTTACAAGTTTTATCAATAGCAGCAAATTAGGACTAACGACATGGAAACAGCCTCCACAGCAGAATATTTGTGTGTGAAAACCTTCCCCAGCACTCAGTCAGACCACGTCGTCTCTCGCTGAGGAAACGATCTTATATGGGTAACAGCTGGAGCCAGGAGTTTGTTTTAAGCCGACAGGTGAGGGAAGGGTTTGTCAGGTCACCAACCACCAAGTAGCTGAGGTTATGTCCCATCTGATAAAAGGAAGAGGAGAAAGGGGGTGTGAAACAGAGTAGCTAGGGCCTTCATCCCCAAGAAGTGGTTTCACAATTAAAGTCCTAATTTTATGGTCCTGAATTGAACACTATGGTGTAAGAAATGGGTTTTAGCAATAGTAATTTGTTTGTTTGTTATGGTAGATTATGCCACCTGCTGGCATAAATACAAAACAGCATTGGGCTAAAACCAAGATAAATATCTTTTCTTGTTCTGTGCAGTTCAGCGGTTCCCTTCCAATATGGCTTAAAAATATAATCTCCAATTTTATTATAAATTCGATTAATCGATTTTTTTCCCCTTTTCGTTTCACAAACAGAAATTAAAAAGCAATTTTTAAAAACTTTTATTTTCAAGCATTTTGTCTTGGAGGTGACCTGAATTCAAAGCGTAACTAAATACAAGCTGTGAAACATGCTTGTAAAGCAAGATGGCGGCCCAGCTGTTGTAAATAATGAAAAAGTGACAAAATGTTTACTGGTAGTGGTATTACACAATGAGCTAAGAACTAAAAAAATAAAAATAAAAAAAGTTCATTAATAAAAGTTTCCTCTTTACAATGCTTTGACAGTATATTTTCCTAAACATATATTCAGCATTGCATGCTATTCTCTTCATGAGTGCATTTACAAGTTAAAATCCCGATTTTTTTTTCCAAAAATGTACATTTGAATTAATGGATTAAATCTATTTAATGCTCAGCCTTACTTTCCAATGTTTGCTAAAGTCAAAAAATGTAGGACATGGCATTGCAGCCAATGTACTTTTTCCTTTAAAGCCCTGTTTACTTTCAGCTTTCTCTCCCTTTCCATCCTTGCATTGTTTTGTTTTTCCACGTTCCTGCTTGCTTTAGAAATACCATCTTCAAATGTATGGTGAACTTTTGTATTTCATCTTGTTAAAAACGGCATAGGGGGCTGAGAGAATCGTAAATTTGGTTCGAGAGAAGTGTGTCTAGTTCATCAATAATACAAACCCTCCCACTGCACGTCAGTCACACATATCTCCACTCTGCTGCTGCGAGCATCAGTGCTTCGCCCACATGCATGAAAATATCCTGGATTTCTTACATAAGCATGCAGCGAAAAGCAAAATGAGAGAGGCAGAGACACATTCAGTCATTCGGGCAGGGAGGTTTTTGCAGGCAGGGACAGGAGCTATCCTTGTATCTGCTGCTGCTGCTGTTCCGAGCACATATTCACCTGCATCCCCGCCCAAACCCGACAGCTGTGCCCCATAAAATCGGCCGCATCATCGAGGGCAGCCCGGCCGACCGCAGCGGGAAGCTGAAGGTGGGGGACAGGATCCTGGCGGTCAACGGCCAGTCCATCGTCAGCATGCCTCATGCCGACATCGTCAAGCTGATCAAGGACGCGGGCCTGAGTGTCACCCTGACCATCATCCCACAGGAAGGTGAGAAGACACAGACACACACACACACACACACACAAACAGGTAGACCAGTCAGTTCGGACATCCAGGACAAGTCCGTCTGGCCTGCAGATTCCCTTCTTCAGTTCCAAACATTTAATCTACGGCTTCTCTCTTATCATAGCAACACACACTCAAGCTTTTCAGGAGTTTTTAAATCTGCCTTCTTAAACAACATCTACGAGGTCACAAACATGCATTCATAACAGGCTTAAAGTTGCTTCAACAAACACTGCTGACCTACATTAGCAACATAGAGCAGATGGACAAGCTCCCGTTTCCAATCTGGTAACTTATAGTTTCTGTTCTGTGCTTTGCTGTCGTCTAGATTTAAACACCAAATTAACATTGTGCAGTTACTTTTTCCTTTCTTGCTGCAAATTACTACTTATCTTGCAAAGAGGTGACAGCAATCTCCCAACAAAAGCAATGGTGAACAAACCCATCATTTCAATTCAAGGTTATTCATGTAGCGCCAATTCACAGCATTCCATCTCAAGGCTCTTTAAAAAGTCAAATTCAGTCAAAGTTTCCTCTCTAAGGAAACCCAGCAGATTGCATTGAGTCCGCTGCAGGTCCACCAGGTTCTGCAACAGCTTTTTCCCCGCTGCTGTTGAACTTTAAACTGGACCCTGCATCACACATGCACAGAACTGAACTTTACAGACATTTTGCATCATTATTTTTCACTGCCAACGTTGCTGAACTTTTATAATCAATTTAAATTTAAGAGTACAAAACTGAAAGTTCACTGCATTTTTGCACCATTATTATTTTGCACTGCCAACATTGAACTTTTCATATTAATGCCTTTTTGCACCATTATCTTTGCACTACAAACATAGTTGAACAATCTTCTGCACATTTTTTTAAAAACTGCTTTTCTCCTGCACTGTTACATTCTTATCATTGCTGCACATTAGATTGTAATGTTATTTTATTTCAATTGCAATCTCATTACATTGTCATTAGAGGTATGTAACGAAATTTCATTTTGTATGCACGCAAATATGACAATAAAGTTTGTCTAAGTCTAAGAGTCTCTCCAAGCAGCATTCACTCCTCCTGAAAGAGCGTAGAGCCACAGTGGACAGTCGTCTGCATTGTTGATGGCTTTGCAGCAATCCCTCATACTGAGCATGCATGAAGCGACAGTGGAGAGGAAAACTCCCCTTTAACAGGGAGGAGAACCTCCAGCAGAACCAGAACCAGGCTCAGTGTGAACGCTCATCTGCCTCCACCCACTGGGGCTTAGAGAAGACAGAGCAGAGACACAGAAAGCTCAGAAGCTCACATTGACCCAGGAGTACTTTCTATGTTAGATGGTAATAGAGGATGATCTGCCTCCCATGGATGATGTCACAGCTAACAGAACGCCAGACCAGGTGTACCTACTATAAAGAGAAAAAAGACAGAGAACAAAAAGTTAAAAGTTGAAATAACAAACTGTCCCATCCTTTTACTCCTGTCCTCAAATCTTAGATTGTTTTAACAAGATATTTACTTAGCAAGATTGTTCATTACTTAACTCTGGTGTTGCATTCCTGCTGAGGCACATATTGGCTTTGTTATGGATGTTTTAGTGCGTTCCATTTGTCCTCGGTAGTCGGGATTCATGACCTCCGGGTCAGAAAATTTAAGCGAAATGGCCCCTAAAGTCGGTATTATGCCGACATCGGCATTCATGATGGCTGCTACTTTGCAGCAACATTGAGTAAAACCTCATGCTTTGCCTGTTTGTAGCAGCTCTGTGTTAATTATGTAACATTTAGTCAGTCGTACAGGTGCTGCCTTTCAGTGTTCATCACTCTGTTTATCTGGACAAAATACCGCCTAGAACAACGTTATTGTGGCGAGAGTCCAGGTTCTTTCCTACTGTCCGACGAAGGATACTGGAAGGCAAAAAGGCGGAGATGACGTAGTCTGTAACTCGTGAGTTCTGACCTCCGAGGCAAAAGGAACGCACCAGTAGTAGCATCCTTGGACTCTTCCTGTCCAACGAGCCTGCTCTACGCAGCTGTTTCTGTGGCAGTGTCATAGCGCCACCAATGGGCCCGGCATACCTACTACGGCATCTGGACGCACATCTTTTCTTAATTGTATGAAGCTTTATCGTGTTTGTCTTCGCATGTCTAGCTCTTTTTTTCACTTTTGGTCCCAAAGGGTTGCTTTCATAGAGATCTTAACATCTGATAAACTTCAGTGTATTTTATTGGGATTTTATGAGATAGGCCCTTTCTTCCACCATTCTATAAACTGTGAAATGGCGCTACAAAGATCCCTCAAAACAAAGTTTAAAATATGTATCCAGACCCATTTGGTCTGATACCCCATAAATAAAATTAAGTGTAATTACTTACATTCAGAGATCCTCTAATTAGGAAAGCAATCCGTCAGAATAATGCTACTACCGCCATGTTTTATGGTAGATAGTTGATTAATTCTTGGTTTTCTGGCACAACTACGGTTTTTGCTCTAAACCTCTACAGCTTCTTGCACATGTTTGCTGTGTCCCTGACATGTTCTGTATCTTTCAGCAATGGTTTTCTTCAAGTTACTTAACAAACCTTCTGAAGCTTTTACAAAGCAGCTGGACTTACTTATTGGTGGCTTTGGATTTTATTCATTTAATTTCGACGCACTAGTTTGTGTCTGTCTACTTGTAGAAAATCCCAATTAAAACACATTGAAGTTTGTGGCTATGAAGCGACAAAGTGAACAACTCTTGTTTAACTGGGTGCTTACTTCAGCCAGCAGTAGTGGTGGTCCTAAGTGTCCGCCGGTGGAATTATGTAAATCCAAATCTAAATAGGATTAATTAGTTGTTCTATTTCATTAATTGTTTAATGCAAGCAGAAAATTAACAGTCAAATAGATCCATGAAATGCTGCTTACCTTTCTGGTCTACTTTGCTTTTATAAGGAGTTTTGACCACGTTCAACTCACAACTGTTTAAAGAATATTGCTGGCATCTATTTTTATCAAAAAGCTGCACTAAAGTCACTATATACTACCTGAAGATTCAAATAAAATGTGACTTCCAGATGGACTGACATTTGCAGGAGATAAGCAGGAAAAGGGCTAAATTCTCACTGTGCTTCCCCCCTAGTGGAGAAAATAAAAGTATCATCCCAAGTAGAGTTCTTGTGGCATTTTCTCTTATTCTGCGTTCTTTCTGGATCGCAGACCTCAGCAACCCTTCGTCAGCCCCCACCTCAGAGAAGCAGAGCCCCATGGCTCAACAGCACAGTCCAAAGGCCCAGCCCAACACCGCTGCCTCCCAGTCCAGCCAAGCACCAGCAGAACCAAACCCCTCTGCTGCTCAGCCCAACCCGGCACCACATCAGAGTCCTGTGACCCAGCTTCCTGTTCCTCCACCTCAGACCTACACCCACGACGGCAGGTAGGATATAATCTATAAATATTCCAGACTGTAAGAAACTGCTTGGTTTTGATGCCTCCCTGCAACCATAAAGCCTCGTGCTCATTCTGAACCTGTTCCTCCATGAATACAGTTAAAACCAGATACACTGATACCAAAGGACGTTTTTTCACTGTCTGACATTAATCACACTCCTTTCCTGTTTTAGTACAGCTAGGATTACCAAAATGTTTTCTATTTGCCTAATTTGGAGAACGTTTCAGACCACTTTGAATTACTGTCCTTAAATTCTGAGGTTTGCATCCATTTCCAGCAACATTTCCCTTCATGATGACGACTTCTCTCAGGTTTTTTGGGTTTCTCTCCACAAGCTTCTCACGCTAGTTTGCTGGAGGCTTGGCCAATTCTTGGCCAATAATCTTGCCTTTAAGATGATGCTTCCCTGTTGCCACATCCACATTTTTCATGACGCCGGTGCCGCCTTACTCAACAGTTGGAATGATGTTCTCAGGGTTTGAAGCTTCCCACTTTTTCCTTTGAATGTATCGATGGTTAATATGCCCAAACATTTGTATTATATTTTCATCAGACCAAAGGACGTGTCCTAATAAAAAGGTATTTGTTTTTTTTTTTTAAGTTACTTTAGGAGTACTGACTTCTTCCTTGCAGAGTGGCCATTCAGCCCAGAGAGGGAGTCACACAACCATGAATAATTGGAGGGTTGAACATTCCCACAATCTTTATACTTTGTTTATATAATTTGAACATCTGGAAATTTTACCCAAGGATGAACCTAATTTTTGAATGTCCAGAAGAATCTTTGATACTTTAGAGGATTTCTTGATTTGCCCATGACGTCGCACAACAAAACAGTCTGTTCTTGCATTAAAATTAGGGTTGTTAATGGATTAATAAAAACTAGCAAATTAATTGCAAATCTGTTAAAAAAATTACTTAAGATTAATCACATTTCAAGTCAGCCTATAAAGGTTTGTTCACACGAACGCGAATAAGACGTTTGTAGCGAGTGATTTATATATTATCCCCATGTAATAGGCACTTTCAGGTGCGAAGTAGTGGTCTTTGATGCAATGGACACGTTCAGAGGGATGCGATTGGAACATTTTGGGCAAAACAAGCAAAGCGACACTGCTAATAGACCAAAGCAAAATTTTGCTTGAGTTAAAAAATCTGAACTTTTCAGTCAATTCTCGTTGCTTTAAGAGTGCTACTCGCCAATTTATCTAAGCATAAAAATTTTGTTTTTTTTTGTTACATGTTTAGACAGTACAATTAAGTCATATTTCTATAGAGAAATGGATTTACTAACGAAAAATCTATCTCCTCCGCTCTGTGTACAACAGACAAGAGAAGCTAAGAAAGGAATAGACAAGTCTGTCTTGCAAAAAATAAAAAATTTGTCATAGCTTTAGAAAGATATGACATCATCACCTGGTCTTTCCCAAATTGTTTAAGTTCATAGTTATTAGTTTTTGTTCATTTTTCCATTTGAACGGAAGTAAAAGAAAATTCCCTCATAACTTTTGCCTTTTAGATAAAATTAATTATTTTAGTAATCCTAATTGACCTGAAACAGGAAAAGTTTAGTATGATTTTAATGTCAGATGGTGAGTAAAAAACTATTGGTGTACTTTTCTTCAATGTATGTGAACATCTGATTTAAGCTATAAACAGATATTTTATCTCTTCCCTATTCTCTTTGAATCTCTTTTTATATTTCTGCTTTTCTATAAATTTTCTCTTTTTGTCAACTTTAATGTTGTCGTTCCTCTCTGTCACGCTCTCTCTTTCCCCAACTTGCTTTTTAACATCACTTTACTCTTAGATATCACTAAATTATTTATGTTAGATGTCTTGCTTCTTTGTAAAGATCTGTTAAATTTTTCACCGGAAACTACAAAGTCTTAAACCATCACTGCCACTGATATGCCATTTTAAGGGATTTTTTTTCTACGGGAAAATGCGTATTTATTTCTGGTTTCCATCAGAAATAAGCGACGTGTGCTGTCCAAAGGTAGTATGACCGTTTAGAGCTCTTGCTTCAGTCTGCGGTGTCTGTTAGTTACAGATCTGAGGTGAAGGCCAGACAAGACGTTAAACCAGATATCAGACAACCTCCTTTCACGGATTACCGGCAGCCACCGGTGGATTACCGGCACCCTCCTGTGGCGGACTACAGGCAGCCCCCCACACTGGACTACAGACACCCGCCGCTGCTCGACTACAGGCCGTTTGCCATCCCAGACTACAGGATGCCTCCAGTTCAAGTAAGAAGCCAAGAATGTCTTTCTTTTCTATTACATAAGGGATTTTAGACACAGATTCCCATTCTAGGCTATAAACACAATCACCATTTAATGATCAGTTGATTAACAGTTTCGTCTGAAGCGTCTAGAATGAAAGTGACAAGAATAAGAAAGCGTATCCTGGTGTTTCATTGGAGAGTCCACAGACTGCTCAAACATTTTAGTGTATTTAAAGGGGAGCTATCATGCTTACTTTTAAAAGTTTAAAATATGTCTATAGGCTTTAGCAAACACGTTCATTAATTGTTTTGCACCAAACCATTCTCAGATAATGAGATTTCACATCCGCAGTTTAACTTATTTTGAGCTGCTTTCAGATTAAGCTATTTTAGGTCACTTTTATTCAAACAAGCTGTAGCTGGTCGCACCCTCATAGTTCAATGTTTACACTTGTGCTTTATACAAAAAAATGGCTGCAAACAGATGCACTATAATACATCTTGGACAGAAGTGAAGCCTCCTGCACAACCAGCAAAGTTGCAGCAACAGTTTCTGAATGGTACGTAGCCTATCCCTACAGCGCTGCATTAGAGAATTCCAGACCTACGTTTAAAGCCACATTTCTGCAGTGTAAACTATCCTGTTAGATTTTCTCATCTGCCTAGAAACATCTGTCTTTTAATGTTTTGTTTTTATAAAGTGTTGGTTTGTGTAAGATACGTCTAGGAGGCATTTTGGTTGTTTCAACGCAAAAATTGAGATGCTAAAAACGCTGCAAATGCATGCTAAACGATATTTGGTTAGTATCATGCTAACCATTAATCTTTTTATCTTAAGGGAATTATATGCACATTTTTAGCATGTGTTTATGCCAATGTAAAGTTGTGTATGTGATTTATTCCAATAAATTTTATAACTTCAATTTAAGATGTGATATAAAAGTAATGTGTTAAAAAGTTTTTAATTTTACTAGGTGAGGTCCAGTACCCACCAAACGGCGACAAAACATTTACTTTTTGCCAAAAAACAGCTGGATGTTTTTTTAGCGCTTGGGCTCGAAGCAGAACTACAAATGTGGCTTTCGCTGTTCCAAATACAAAACATATCTAACGTGATCACTAATTCTTTGCATTATTAGGTTTAAAGTATTTTGATTCTCCTTTCTGGACTTCTCCATCTACATAAAGACATACATACATACATACATACACTACATAAAAGTGTATTTTGCTTTCCACCAGCTAAAGAAACAACCAAAAGCAACTAATTAAGGAACTGGGATAAACAAGCAGGCAAAAATGAAGGTCAGGGCAAGACAAAGCTTGTGGTAGATAAACAGTCCAGGGTCGGTACACAAACGGGCAGATTGGCTAAATCAGGTTAGAGGAGTCAGGCAGGCTCAGAGGTCAGTAGGCAAAACTAGCCGGGATCAGGAAATCTGAATCAGAAAGTACGCTGGAAAATTACTAACCTATGGCTTGAAATAATCTGGCACTGCTGTCTGGTCTGGAGGGTGAATATATACTGTCATGTGCAGGTGGAACAGGTGAGCAGTAATGAGAACAGGGCGGAGTTAAACAGGTGTGTGAAATAAATGATCAGACCAGACATCAGTGCCGAGATCCTGACACATCTAAACATTCAGGAGCAAAGGATGAACAGTATAAACGACATCTCCCATTCTGGAAACTGTCACAAAGCCATTTCTGAGACTTTTGGACACCAGTGAACTACAATGAGAGAGCGAGAGAGATCAACCTTCGCAGCAACAGCCAATGGTTGGCCATTGCTGGGAAGGTTGATCTCTCTCTCTGTTTTTAGCACCGCCAACCTATGAAAAGTGCTCCAAGAATGCATCGAGCTTCATCCAAGAGTTCAACAAAAAGACCCAGAACAACATCTGAAGCTTCACTAAAGGTCACTGGCCCTTTATCAACTAAATACGAGTTATTGGATCATCTAGTTAAAACCTAATTTGCTTATGCCAGTATAGACTAGCAACTTTAAAAAGTGAAGAAATTAACATAAAATGCTTTTCTTTAAAGAACTATACAACTGACAGCAAATATTCAAACCATCATATCACAAAAGTTGCTTTCACATACAAGACATGATACTAAATCTAGAACAATAGTTATATTACTGTTACTATTTGCACTCATAGTAAAAAAAAATTTTCTCTCATTCCATAAATGGATATTTCTCACATTGAGGGTTTTTTTTTTACTCATCTTGACCTATTGCTTACCACAGCTGTAGAAAGAGGATCATATTCAACTATAGCCAATATATCTCTGCTAAAACTAAAGAACAACCAAAAAAATAAGGTGTGTGATGTTTTCTTCAGGTAATCAGTGTGTTGATGGCGCACATTTACAGCAGCACAAAAAAATATAAAACATGGACTTTCAGCAGCCGTTGCCGCCGATGGGTTGTCTAAACTGCTGCAAACAATAACATTCAGTCTCCCTCACCTGCAGCGCTGCTAGCTGACATAATTTAAGTGAGCTATAAATAGCACATGCAGAGATTGCACACAGTTCAAATGTGAACACATTAAACCTTGCAACATAAATCAACAGGCACAGTTGGATTTTTTCCAAAAAAATTACTCACAATTATGGCCCAGACTTTTTGCAGCCTTTTGTCTGGATAACAGATTTGCATGAGCACCTGGTCCTCCAACGGGATGTGCTAACCCGACCGATGGATAAAGCTAGAGAGGAAGGGTGGGGAAATTGGACGAGGTTGCCCGCATCGGACCACATCTCTAACAGATTCTGTAATAATGGTCCTGGCAGCGTTTCGTTGCACATGAAAGCTGCCAAAATGAAAAACATTAAATATCGCAGGTAATCATTCACAACCGTGGCGAATTGCAGCCAAACTGAGCTTTCCAAGGAGCTCTTTTATGCGCTATTTACAATGTGGCGAGCGCCAGAGAGATCCCAGCTCCTGCAGTGGCTTTAAAAATAAAAAAATTAATTAAAAGCAGATTTGTTGCACCGAAGTCTGCATTTCAGTAAAACTCATCGGAAATTAAAAAGAATGTAAAAAGTGTGGTTATTAAAAGCTGAATACTTTGTGTTTTAACCTAACATTTTCAACTGTAAGATTTTAACTTGTCTGAAATAATTTTGTCCTAATGGAAAAAGTCTCCATTTCCATCAACGACCTAAGCATTTTGAGGATGCTTCTTTATACCCAATCATGATACAGTTTCTATAAGTAATACTGACACCATGTGGCTTAAATCGGTACATCTTGCCAATCACAAAAATGTAATATGCCGTTTTTAAACGGTGTGTTGATGTGATTTTTTTTACTTCCACAGGATAGCTCTATCATGTTGTATTCTGTTCTACTTCTGGTCCGCTTCTCTGGCTTCCATGTTTGTAGGCTGCTGCTCTTTTGCCAAGATAAAATGCCAAATGCTGCGCTCTGTTTTAGGAGCTCTGGGAACTCTCATATGATTGGCTCAGGAACCAGGAAGTAAGCATGGGCTACAAAGTATTTCCTGACCGTACTTCTAGGTTTGAAAGGTGACTAAGACATTGTTGATGGAGAGGATGGATTGTTTATAGGGAATATTACTTCCATCCCAGGTGACAAATGAGAAAGAATTAGGCTGATTTTACAGTAAATATCTTACTTATAACTCTAATCTTTTTCAAATGAACCTGTTTACCTGTGCGATGCTCCAAACAGGTGTTTTTTAGCCTTTATCAACATTCCCAGTATTTGGGTTGTGATGCTACAATCATCTTTCTGAAGGCCTTAACAGCTTTTTGGACAACAATCAGAAACCCACAAGACTAAATATCTGAGCTTTAAGCAATGCAAAACTCCTTTTAAAGCCAGGGATATTAAGTTCTAATAAAAGTAGTAAAGGTTGCCAGGTTTAGGTCCACAGGTGTGTTGAAACCTGGATAAACTAGGCCACAACAGCAGGTATTTTTTTATTGCCCTTTGGACATAAAAAAACATTAGTCATGATTGTCTTCTAATCTTAATATGAACTAATAAAATGCTCTAAGGTGATCAAAGGGTACAAAATATGATTAGATTTTATTATGTTTTTGATCAACCCTTCTTTAAAAAAAAAACAACTAAGAAATTGTTTTGATCCAAATTGTTGCCTTGCACTAAAATGCTTTTTTTAAGGGGCTGATTCCACATTTATATGCAAACACAGAACCAAATCTAACGGTGTCTGATGGGGGCTTGTTTCAGCTTTCACAGGACTTTGACTACTTCACGGTGGAGCTGGAGAAAAGTGTGAAGGGGTTCGGTTTCAGCATCCGAGGGGGGCGGGAGTACAAGATGGACCTGTTTGTCCTACGGCTGGCGGAGGACGGACCAGCAATCCGCAACGGGAGGATGAGGGTAGGCTTGATGATGCGCTCTTTCTCTTCCCATCTGACAACGCTGTAACTTCCTCTTTAAAGGTTAAGCAGCTTTCTATCATTCTGGATTACATGGCGGTCACTCAGTGTAATTGTGTGATGCTATCAAAGCTGCTGCAGCGATGCTTCTCGTGTCGTATTAAAAACTCTGACTTTTTCTCCTCCCATATTTCTAAAACTCATCTCCCCTCTACATGTGATCACATTAAGCTAAGCTTAAAGTGTACTTAGGAGTTTGCACGGCGACGCAGAGTAGCACAGAGTTTATAATGCCATAAAAAAACACACACAGAGCCACTCAAAATACAGCTGTTGTGTTGACTTATCGGGCTCCATCTCTAGTCTGTATGTTTTCTGATTTACTGCTGCAGAAATACATTAAAACTTCCTCTGCGGCTTTTTTTCAATCCGTCAACCAACTCAACCCGATGCTCTCTGCTTCCTTCTCTTGTACGTTTTACAGCTTTTGCGCTTTGGGCTGATGGCCCCTGTATGATCTACATTGCTTATCTGTAATGAACCTGTCAAAGATAATGTGTGCAAAATGCCCCCAAGGGAGGCATTACTCTCCCTCCTGGATGCTGCAGTCAACGCGGTCCGGCGAGCCTGGAGGGAGGTAGGCTAGCAGAGAGGGAGGAATCCCTCTGGGGGGCTACTTAAAGTCAGCTCACAAGCTGCTGTGAAATATGAACACGTGGTAATATGCACCATATGGAGCAAAAGTCTGGAGTTGTCTTGGAAAAATACAGTTTGACAGTCAGAAAATTGTCGCTTAGCACCAACAAGGGGATTCTCAGTGTCCATCCAACCATCCATTAACCCATCCATCACATTCAAGATCAGGATTGGAGAGTAGGTACCTCATAATCCCACAGCCCTACTGGGGTAAATGCTCAACCGACTCCTTTCGATGCAGCTACTTGCCCTTTCTCTAAGGCTTAGCACCGCAAGCCTGTAAATGTGAGTGAATGCTCCTCAGGACCTGATAAAGCACTATACAAGTACACGCCATTTACCATCACTCAGGAACAAGACACTCCAATTACATCACTTCTGACAGAGACTAACCCCCAACCTGGAACGAGCAGTCAACCTTTTATTTCCCCAGTTGAGAACAACGGCCTTGGACTTAGAGGGGCTGGCTCACATCCAAGCCTCTCAGCTGCCAACCGTGCCAGATCACGCATGTGGTCATGGGTTAAGGCCATCATCATCATCATCATCATCATCTGTCAAAAGAAAGGATCAGACCTTGAGGTTTCCACACTAGACACCGCTCCTCTGAGACCCTGTTCATAAATGCCACGCAACAGGACCGGTGACGAGGGGCAGCCATGGTGGTGTCCAACCTGCACTAGAAACAACTTTTTGGGGACGAGGCGGCAGGGCTTCTGCAGAACCAGGCAACCTCGGCAATTCCACAAGGGTGGAGATCTGATCCACTGCTCTTCAGTCAAGACCGACTCCACAGTGCCCCTGAAATTGAGATTAAAGCCTGGATTCAGACCCTCTGGTTCAGTTCTGAAAGATTGAACTTTCAATATGGTCTGTGACCCTTTAACTGTTGTCCCAGTCCTATATGATACGTCAACCATGTCTGTCCAACACGGACCAGAGCCTTCAGCATTTTGGGCCAAATCCCATTTTATTCAGGGATCCTTACAGCTATAGTTGGTAATCCTGTTCATACTTTGTTATACTGAGTGAAATGGTTCTTCCATCCTGACAGTAGTATGCATTTAGAAAAAGAAGGTTAAAAAATGTGATCTCTGTGAGAGCGGCAGGCCTGTAAAATCTCTGACCAATCACTTCCATTCGCACCGAAGGGCAGTGATTGGTGAGAGTTTTTGTTCTGCCCTCAACCCTTCAAGTTCTGGGGGTACCGCCTTATCTAGTTCCTCGTTAGTTTTCGTTTGCTTGTTGCTTTTGCGCACTTCTAGTGTTTATTTATTTTTTTATTAATATATCAAACAAATAGTGTACAAAAACTCGTTGAGGTACAAACATTACAACATGGGTAGAAAAAAATTGACAACTTCTAGTGTTTATGTATCTGGTTAGCTTAGCGGCTAGGTTAGCGGTTTGGTGTTAGCCGTTGATTGTAGCTCTACTACTCTCACTGTAGACGTTGAACATGACTGAGAGTCACAAGAAGCAAACCGCGTTCATGTTTATGAGAAGAAGAGGAAGGCCGCAGTAGAAAGAAATAAGACCAAAGTGGATTTGGGAGATTTTTTCACGTGGACCCCCTGAAGAGTGGAAGAGCAGGTAAAACGGTGTTGCACATGCACCAACTTGGAGAAACTTCTGGAAAAATCAGCGACTCTATCTTTAATGGTCTCCTTCCACCGCCCAAAGCAGAAGACATCACTCCTCACGGTTTCTCCAAAACATCCTTGAAGCCAAAGGAAAATCCTTTATAGCTTCTATGTACTTTTCCAATGAACATGTTTTGGTTCTGCAGCCCAACAAACCAAATGTTCAGCAGAAATTCAAACTCAATTCATTTTCAGTGATTTGATCAGTTCTTTCAGCTTTTTTTGCAACAATTTAAATACATAGTTCTACATTCTTCATAGAACCAGTCAGCCCCTGACTATTATTTTAACACTCTTGGTCCCAGAAGCCGAAAAGAATAAAGGCACTTTGATTTTATTGCCCTGTTGACAAAAATGTGAACACGGCAGCATCATAAAACCAATTATCTGTTTTTGGACACTACCTTGAAAAACTATTTTCCCTGTTACAGATTTCTTTTATCTCGGTGAAATGTTTTGACTCAGAGGTACATTGAGTAAATAAAAAATGCACTTTTGTATTCATGATCATGTCATTTTTAGGAGCTACATTGAAAGGTTTCTTTTTTAACCTGCTTGTATTTAATTCCAGATTTTGACTAGGCCACTTACAAACCTTAATTTTTATTTATTTTTTTCGCCATTAAGGAGGCAGCTCACTCTTGTGCGTTAGATCATTGTCCTGCTGCATAACCCGAGTATGCTTGAGCTTAAAATCACAAACTGATGGCCAGTTTTATTTATATAGCTCCAATTCACAACAATCCATTCCAAGACCATGAAACTTCTTCTGCCATGTTTGACTTTAGATGTGAATCCATTTTTTAGAAATGTTAACTAAGCGCCACATCTGATGCTTTATTTGTTGTTGTGAGTTATTTTTAACTTCCTAGATTAGTTGTTGATGCCCTTTTGAAGTAATTTTGGTAGACCGGCCTCTCCTCTATTTGAGAAAAATGGCCCCTACTGTAATTCTCTGGAGTTAGCTGTAACAAACACCTTATTACAGTTAATTTCAAAATCATCTACTCAGGTTATGTGTCTGAAATTACCATTTGTGTGATAATCTGAAGCATTTAAGTATAAAAAAAAAAAAAAATGATCGAATTTAGGTGTAAATATGTTTTGATTGAACTGCTTTCTTTGCTGTATGTTGCTTGTAAATAAAAAAAAAACACTTATTTGGAACAATTTTCTGTTTATGGTGTTTGCATTGAATTAAGAAGTACTGCTTCTTTTTACATTTACAAGTTACAGCCTTTTTTATTTGAAATATGTTGAAATCTGAGCAGCACTAACTTGGCTTCGCCGACTAATTTGTAGCTGTGTTTTTTAACTGCGGTTCCCTTGTTTGTCATCCTGGGTGCAGAGAAAACCAGTTTGCTTTTAATTTCAGTAAATTAGAGAAACTGGTTTGAAGCGTTTGTGGCTGGCTGTCTCTTTGGGGGTTTTTTTAAGACCCCAAACCGCCTCTGACTGTTTTGGGTTAAAGTCCCACAGCAAATAATCACTGATACAAATTTCTGTAAATTAACTATTCTCATATGTGATGACAATACAATTCTCATGTCACGTCATCCAAATTCACAATTTCCATTGCCTTTTATTTAACTTCTATCCCCATTGTTCCCCATTTTTTACTAAGATGAAAATTGAGACTGCTCTGCTATTTGGAGGTCAGGTTTAATGAGCAAATCGTCCTGCCTTCCTCCCCTTATCATCCTTGCTCAGGTCCACTGTAATGATACCTAATATCCCCACCTCCCTCCTTTGAATCAATCCCCCTCCTGACTTTTAAATTGCTCTGAACATTACAGGATGAGATGTCCATTTGTTAGCATAATTTTGCTTCATGTTTTGTCCTGTTCCCGATGAATCCCTCCCATTAGTCATCCTCGGAGCGGAGAAGTGTCTTTTATTGAGTTTGAGCTTAGGGGCATCAGGGACTGGTCCGGAACTGCTAAAACAGTCCAGAATATATTTTCACAAGATGTTGTGTCACCATGTTGGAAATATGCTGATGTCCTCGAACCACACAGTCTTGGATAAAATATTTTTTTAAACATTAATTTAAGAAAAAGACCAGACTAGTTTTAGCTGGTTACATTTATTTTAGTTTAATCTGTGTTTTACTTTAATTTTAATCTAAATTAAATTTGATCACCTAAAGTTTATTGAATTATGTCCTTAATCCATGTGTTTCTATACAAAATGTATTAATTCATGAATGTTTTTTGTTCGCACTGCCCCAAGACTACACCGGATCACCCATATAGAAGCCTCCTTGAGTCCTCTGGCTATGGTTGGTTCAAAAGTGCTTGGAAAAGGGGACATGTCATGCAAAATCCACTTTTTTTAAACCCTTAAATATATTTTGTCTACTTTGAGTCTTTAGGGGTGCAGAAATCCTGAATTTAGTCTGTCCAGGAGCTGCGTAAACATCTTTGTTCTTTTGGGATCATATTTTTCTATTACAAATTTTTATTTCTCGGAGGAACAATTTTGCTGTCCAAGCTGGAGGATGCTAAGGCTATATAAGTAAAAATATTCAGTTCAGTTGGGTGTATTAACCCAAATGATTCATTACACCGTCCCCCAGCAGACTACAAAAATGACAGAATGACCTGGAAGGGGGCGGGGAGTAAAATGCCTAATTTGCATTTAAAGAGACCGCATTAAAACGAGTTGCTCTCAGATGCAACTCAGAACAGGAGTAAAAACTTGGAACGTGTGAGTAAATTAAGTAATTCAGACTTAAGAATTGCAGCTCTGCTTTATATAAACCCCTACTGAATGATTTACATGTGAAAAGCATGAAACGTCCCCGTAATGGTTGTTGGATATTATGAGATTACAGAGACTGTACTGCAAAGGTGGTTACCCTGGAAAATACAGATAAACGGACGCTGGAAACCAGAGTCTGGCATACTTGGATTAGACAGAAAGAGCATGATTTTCTCCACCAATGTGATGAAGAGAACACTGTTCATACTGTATAGGCCCCTAATGGGTGGACACATGCTTCTTATTTAAGGTCTGTGAGAACAAACGGAGTTCTCAAGTACCGGGTGTGTTGTGTTGTTATGAGAACCCAGTACTGAATCTGTAAACATTCCTCTGCCTTTTAGATTAAATATGGTAAAATCTAGTTACGGTTTGAAGAGTGTTTTTATCACTACAGAAGTCTACAATAAAAACACCACATTACCAGATAAAAGAACCAGGGGAGACCGTGAACAGGTCAATAGTTTAACAAGGCTGGTGTTTATTATGGTGCACTAATATGCTTTTAAAGTTAGACAAAGTCCAGCTAAATGTTTCTATTTTTCCTGTTTTTGTAACTCGTTTTATTTTAAGGTGCAAAATGCAGTACATCTTTCCTCCATCTGCAATGTCTTGTTTCTTTGATTTGTTTTTCTAGTCTGTGTCTTTTTCCCAATAATTTCACCACTCCTGATCCATTCAGCAGTCTCATCATGACTCAGGTGACCAAGTATTGCACTCACACCAAGCAATAGCCCCTAATGACCCAGGACAGTGATGGGTGATGCATCTGACTTAGAATGTGCCTAGGAGGAACAAAAAAAACAGCAGTGCACCTAGTGCAAGCCACCAGAATTGATAAAGACTCCTGGATAGGTGCCGAAACGTTTTTAAGAAAGAACAGAGTGAAAATCCAATTGCCTCCGATTGAAGCCTAAAAGATTAATATATTCCTTTTTACCATGTTGCATTTTTATATTCAGTATTTTGGGGTGTTTGCTGCTATGTTTTGAAGCAAATATTCGGTAATGAACCTAAACTCGTCTTAAAGCTAGGGTCTGCGTTTTTTCCTGAAGTTTCCCCAAGTCCCTTTTTGAATAACTGCACATGGGCAAGACCGTCTGACCTGCTCTTCCGCTCTTATGAGGGATCGCGTGAAAAAAAATCTCCCAATAGGGCTCGGGATCCACGTTGCATTGTGGGACGTGGCGGCCATATTGACAGCAACGCAACGTTAAAATACCTCTGACATAACGTTGTTGAACGAAGAGACGTAGAAGTAGAGTTGAGAAAGAATAGATATAAAAAATATGTTAAAATACCGAAAAGGATCTGAAATTTACCGGGACACATTGAATAGAGAAATCAGGGACCGGTATGTTGACAAAATCAGCATTATTATGGAGCGCCGACGACCACTTGTTGCCACTGTTTTGCATATCAGACGTCTTCGGCTGCCTTGTTTGTGGTGTGAGCGCCTATACTTCAGAACAGTTCCAAAGCTGGACTTCCGGCGGCACGAGGGTGGCGATGGCTGCGTGAAAACTTCTCTCCTGACCAAACTGCCATAAACCCCCATACATCCCAGGAGATTTGCTTAGCAAAATTTCAATAGTTGATACTAATGTCGGGGGGAGACGAACGGGGCCCAAGTATGTCGTTAAGGAGGAAAAAAAAGGACACTGACATGGAAAACACGGGTGGCAGCGACGAGGCTATGCTAGGCGAGACGGTCTCATTAGCCTCCATCCGTAACGTTATAGGTGAAGCCATGGCTAGTGCTACATCTGAGCTGGAGAACAATATTTCTCAACAGTTTTCAGACTTCCGGAGTAATATTCAAGAGGACATTAAAAAACAACTTGGCGAAATGAGAACGGATATTAATCTGAAGATGGAGGAGACCGTGAAGAAAATTGAAGCGGTGTCGCAGAGACTGGGGGAAGCTGAGGAACGGGTAGGAGAGGTGGAGACATTCAATACGGAAGTAAACGAAGTTTTAAACCAAATGCAGAAAACTCAACTCCAACTGAAATCGAAATTAACCGAACTCGAGGGGCACTCCCGCCGTAATAATATAAGGATCTACGGCATAAAGGAAGGAGCCGAGGGCACCTCCATGATAAACTTTGTGAAAAACCTCATTCAGACTGAACTGGGTGAGGACATCGGCCCAGACGAACTGGAGCGCGCTCACAGAGCACTCGGATCCAGACCAGCTGATAACGCCCCCCCGAGATCAACAATCGTTAAATTCCTGAAATACTCGACTAAAGAGAGGATTATCAGCGCAGCGTGGAAAAAACCCATCACAGCTGACGGCAACAGGATTTTCTTTGACCATGACTACGCAACGGCTGTTATGGAAAAAAGGAGGGAATATCTGCCGATCAAGAAAGTACTGAAAGAAAAGGGAATTAAGTTCCGCACACCGATGACAAAAATGCGTGTTTTTCTGGACTCAGGGACAGTTCTATATGACAACGCGGATCAAGCCGGAGATGACCTATGAGCAAAGGGGTTCCCGATCCCACCGAGACCCGAAGGCAGATCGAGAGAGACGGCACAGCCACGCTCCAGCTGGGAGCAGGTGACACGCCCCCGACGCAGAGACGGCAGGGATTATCATCAAAGGATCCGGGACAAACTCCGCAGATTTCAACCAGAGACTGATGCGGACGCCGAGGACTGTTGATCCACACCGTTCCCATGGTAACACCAGCTTTCCTAAACACCTGGTGATGTTCCCGCTTTTGTTACTGGACACTGGACAGCGACGGTAGGCTGAACTCTTCAGACCACCTGAATAACATTCACCTGTTATCTCATCTAAACGGTCTGTCACAAAATTTAAATGCACTCCTATATCACTTGTAAGTCATAAAGAGTACAGTAGGTTCTTTAAGTGCACTATTGAGTATATCCCTTTTAAACGTGTAGTTTTCAGCTGAATGCTAGGCTGGACCTTCTCCACCAGGTTTATTTTACTTGCAGTGCCCTTTTTCACAATACAGTATACTTGTTGATTTCCATAGGCCGAGTTTTTTATTTAACTTTAATTCCAAAATAAGGCAGTAGGTTAGTGGTTTTTAAATGACAATCACCCACAACTTGAGGGGGCCCCGCAACTTAGCGGCTGAAACATCCCCCTACACAAGAGGTCCAGGAAAAACCTCTTCGATGGAAGACCATTGTTTGTTCACTGTCATGTTCTACTGTTGTGACTGTGTTGTTATTTTTGTTCTTGGTTCTTATTTGCTGTTCTTAGGGGAGGCGAGTGAATGCTTAGAGAACACTGGTCCATAACTGAGTAACAAGGAATATAAGGTTATCACCCTAAATGTCAATGGCTTGTCGACTCCTGTCAAGA
Source organism: Fundulus heteroclitus (assembly GCF_011125445.2). Classification (NCBI taxonomy): domain Eukaryota; kingdom Metazoa; phylum Chordata; class Actinopteri; order Cyprinodontiformes; family Fundulidae; genus Fundulus; species Fundulus heteroclitus. The sequence goes on from NC_046377.1 coordinate 19,905,406, forward strand.
GAAGTAAAGTGATATCAAAAATAAAAAGGGAAAAGGCACAAATTATATTCTGTCAAGAAACCCATTTAACAGATCAGGAACATGAGAAGTTGAAGAAAATGGGTTTTAGACACACCTACTATTCATCCTTCAAAACAGGACGCAAGAGGGGCGTGGCAATTTTGATGCCAAATAAGGTTCACTTTGAATTTCAGTCAGAGACTAAAGACAAGGAGGGCAGGTTTATTATGGTAAGAGGCAAACTAGATGACAGAGATGTGACTCTGTTGAACGTGTATGCTCCTCCAGGCAGCAACAAAACATTCTACAAGAAGATATTTGATTTAATAGCATTCCAATCAGCTGGAGTCTCAATCTGTGCAGGTGATCTCAACATAATTCTAAACCCAAAGTTAGACACTTCTAATCAAAAAAGGAAATCCACCCCCACCGAAAGATGGGTTAAAAGAAAAATTAAAGACCTAGGTCTGATAGATGTCTGGAGGGATTTTCACCATCAAGAAAAACAGTTCACTTTCTACTCAAGCCGTCACAACGCACACTCAAGAATCGACTACTTATTCGTGCATAACACAGAGAGGCACAGGCTTAAGGAATGTGAAATTTCCCAGAGAGATATATCAGATCACTCCTGCGTCCACTTAAAACTACATCTTGATACTAGACCCAAAACGACAACGTGGAGATTAAATGTAAACATGTTAAACAGTCCTGAGTTTAAAGAGAAAATAAAGAAAGAATTGAAAACCTATTTGGATGATAATGACGACGGAAATGTGAATCCAGTGATGCTTTGGGATGCCGCCAAGGCAGTCTTGCGGGGGAAAATTATATCAGAATCTGCATTTATTAAAAAAATGAAAACCCAGAAACTCTTAAACCTACAGAAAGAACTAGCAGAACTGGAACAACAACATAGTAAGAGTAAAGATCCACATTTACTCATACGGATGAGACCACTCAAACAAGAAATAGACAAAATTTACTGTGATGAACTGGAAAAAAATCTGAGGTTTACAAAACAGAGATACTATGAGGCAGGCTCCAAAGCGTCCAAACTGCTGGCCTGGAGGCTGCGAAAACAGCAGTCAGAAAACACAGTTTACAAGATAAGGGATCCTACCACTAAAACAGTTACACATAAACTAGAGAGTATAAAAAAAGCTTTTGAGAAATTTTACCAGACCCTGTATACTCAACCCTCCCCATTTGATTCAGCTAAAGTAGAAGAGTTCTTGAACCGACTAGATCTGCCCTCCCTGGGGGAATCACAAAATGGAAAATTAATAAAGGAAATATCAGTCGAAGAGATCGATAAGGCGATCTCCTCCCTGAAGTCTTCTAAGTCCCCAGGGACGGACGGGTTTCCAGGGGAATGGTATAAATCGTTTAGGGAGCAGTTAATTCCAATGTTACATAAAAGTTTTAATTTTACCTTGAGGGAGGGAGTCCTACCTCCATCTTGGAGGGAGGCCACGGTCTCAGTGATTCCAAAAGAGGGTAAGGACCCAAAGGAATGCGGATCTTACAGACCTATCAGTGTTTTAAACCAAGATTATAAATTATTCACAACTATTCTAACCAAAAGAATGGAGGAAGTGATGCCTTTTCTGATTGATGAAGATCAAACCGGGTTTATTAAGGGCAGACAAACTCAGGATAACATAAGGAGAACCCTTCATACTATTGAACATATAAAAAAGGAGAAAATTTCATGGTTTTCATGAAAAGTTCATTAAAGGCATTAAAACATTATACACATCCCCCATAGCCAGAATTAAGGTAAACGGGGACTTGTCAGGAACTATCCACCTACAACGTGGCTGCCGTCAGGGCTGCCCAGCCAGCCCAGTGCTCTTTAATCTCTATATCGAACCTCTTGCTCAAGCCATAAGACAGAACCCCATCCTGGAGGGCATCACAATAAAAGGCATAGAACATAAAACATGTCTTTACGCAGATGATGTCTTGGTCAGCCTAAAGAATCCAGAGTCGGGTATTCCAAGATTAATGGATTTCCTGTGTGTGTATGGAACCCTGTCAGGCTATACCCTTAATGTCGATAAAACACAAGCCTTGACATTCAACTTTGTCCCATCGATGGATCTTAAAAACAAGTATAAATTCAACTGGGACTCTACCTTTATTAAATACCTGGGTGTGAAATTAACAAAAGATTTAACACAGTTATTCTCAGAGAATTATGTAAGTATTAATTCCCGGATAAAGGAAGATCTGGATAGATGGACCTCCTTACCCCTAGAACTGGGTAACAGAATTCTGACAATTAAGACAAATATCTTACCCAGATTACTCTATTTGTTTCAGTCCTTACCCATTTGTGTCCCTGAGAGTCAATTTAGAGACTGGGATAAGTCGATATCCCGCTTTATCTGGAATGGCAAAGCTCCCAGGGTCAGATATAAAACTTTACAGCTGCCTAAATGTAGTGGGGGGATGGGCTTGCCATGCCTTAAAGACTACTATTTAGCGGCACAAATAAGACCACTGCTGCTCTGGTGCAATAAAGACTATTTTGCGAAATGGAAAGAGGTGGAGTTATCACTGTCGGACAGACCTTTACAGAGCCTATTAGCAAACCCAATCTTAGCTAAAGAATATGATATCCAGAGCCAGTGGGTTAGATTCTCTATAGAAATTTGGTTTGGCCTGGTGAAACAACTTAATATTCAGAAAGAGATTAGAATTTTAATGTGGCCAACCCTTGACCCAGATTTTAAACCAGGTATGAGTGACGGAGGTTTTACCCAATGGGCGAGAAAGGGACTCTCCACCTTATGTCTTCTAATCGAAGACCAGGATTTCATAGACTTTAAAACCATCTCGGACAGATATGGTCTCGCCCGGCAGGATTTCTATAGGTATCTCCAACTCCGGCACTACTTCGATAAGAACATTAAAGGACTATTAGAGCAAAATATATCAAGTATCACGAAAATGTTTTTCAAAGCCTATAATTCAAAACTGTCCAAAAAGATTATTGGTGATCTGTATAGACATATATCGGACCTAAGAGGCCACTCGACAAACTATATTAAAGAAAAATGGGAAAAAGAATTGGGAACCGTAATTACTTTTGAAGACTGGACAAATATAATTGACACCCAAATCTCCACTACGTCCTCACAACTGTGGAGAGATTTCTCCTGGAAAAATTGCATTCGATTTTTTATAACACCAAAGCAAAAGTGTAAACAGACTGGACAACAACCTGTATGCTGGAGAAGTTGCGGACATGGTATGGCAGATCATACACACATATTCTGGAGTTGCCCCGCTCTTAAACCCTTCTGGAAAGAAGTCCAAAGCACAACCAGAGAAGTCTTGCAGTACAACTTTGATTTTACTTGCCTGTCATTCTACCTAGGTAACATGGACACTGAACTACCAAAGAAAGACAGATACCTCTTAAAAATTTTCATGGCAGCGAGCAAAAAAGCCATAACAAGAAGATGGCTTAATATGGAACCTCCCACGATTAATCAGTGGAAAGCCATAATTAAAGACATTCAAACTATGGAACTGCTAACCTTTAGTCTTAGATTACAAAGGGACAAAGGCAACGCCCTCTGGGAAAAATGGAATATCTACACCACAAGACAAGGTGATAACCTTCCTTAAGGCTTTGTATATTTTGGTTTAGGAAAACAGTGACCATAATGCTATAATCAGTGGCGACTTACTCGCAACCCCCTGGTTTCGGTTGTGTATTCTTATGTTCTTAGGAATGTGTGTATGCGTATAAGTACAAATATGTTCGATTAATATGTCTACTTAGACACGTAAGGGTATGTGAACTCTTGCACATTCGTGCTCAGATGCACTGGCTTATGTGTACATGTTTATTTTCTGTTCTTTCCATTTTTGTTGTTTATTTTCTCCTTCACCAATTTGGGCACATAGTGGTCAGCACTTTAATAATTGCCTGCCATCATATACATACCCTGACAGTCTTTGTACTGATGATACACATGTTCTGTGTAAAAAACTTGAAAAAATAAAGTTATAAAAAAAAAAAATAAAAAAAAAAAGAACAGTTCCAAAGCTACAAGTCCTTGGAGTCTCATGTGCAGTTTACGAATGGATGGGTTCAGGAGCTGCAGATCATAAAGCCAGCAAACAGTGGGAACACAGTAACTCGTACAAAGGTAAGCTGCGCTCAGATGGGCTCTGGCACCTGCTAACCGTTAGTGCTAACAACCACGCACTCATTTAATGTACTTTTAACTAGCTGCTATGTGTTTCAAAGGTGTAGTTAGTAACGTTAACTGCCAACGCTCCCTAAACCCTCCGGGTTTCTCACGTATTTGAGCCTTTTCCCGCTGCCGTTTTATTATTTATGTGCATGTATGTGATGTCGCGGCTGAAGGAAAGAAACTGTAGGCTATTAAATAAAACCGTGCATCTTTAACTTACCAGAATGAAAATGCAGGGAACACACTCTCATTGACATCGGGATACTGTGGAAAGTTATGATCGGTAGTCTTAAAGCCGCGATCCAAGCGAGCCGACAACTCCATTGCGCTTGCTGTCTCTCCCGTGGTTGCGCCTCCAGGCAGGAAAGCGGTGGAAAGTTAACCCGTTTTCTATGTTTTTCCCATGGCGATCATGTGTTGCGCTGTTACAGCCCACAATACAGCAATGGTTTACCATGGTTGAAATGAAGTTACGGTAAAATTAATCAAATTAAAACACGGCTGAGAGAGGGAGTACAGTACGCGGTAGTCATAGGCAGTAGTCTGAGTAGCGGGGGCGGAGCCGCGGAGGCTTTCAATATGGCGGCCACACAAAGTAATACGTCATGACGACCAAGCCCTATTCCACTCTAATCTTCTTTCTAGAAGAAGAGTCCTTCCTCTTCTTCTCATAAACATGAAGATGGTTCGGTTCTTGTGACTCTCAGCCATGTTCAACGTCTTCCTTTAAATCGAGATTAAAAACACATTTGTTTAAAATTGCCTTTGAATGTTCAAGTTAAACTGTTTTACTGTTTTTAAATGTTCTTTTTTGTTTCTACCTTCTATCCCTACTTGCTTTTATTCCTATATTTTAATCATGTAAAGCACTTTGCATTGTCTCTGTACTGAATTGTGCTATATAAATAAATTTGCCTTGCCTTGCCTTACAGTGAGAGCAACGGAGTTGCAATGAACGGCTAAAAGCTAACCGGATACATAAACACATACATAAATACTCTGCAGCTCCCACAGAGAATTATTTTTTAACCTCCTTTTTGTAAATACATAATGTATTAACTACTTTCAGGATGGAAGGACGATTTTATCCGGTATAACTAAAAGTGTTTATGAACAGGATTACCAACTATAACTTTAGGCTCCTATCACATTCTATTTATTTTTAGTTAAAACGGGGTATGAATACTTTTGCAAAGTACCGTATGTGAAGTCTTCCCAGTCAGACGTTGATCCCTCTTCTTTTTCCTCTTTAGGCCTTACCCGTTTGTGTTATTTTATTCCAAATTCGATGGCGTGGACGCTCGTTCCAATCAGAGTGAAGCAAACGTTTTGTTAAATGTTCTTCATTAAGTCTTCTCCCAGTTGTAAAGTATTTGAACGGTCCAATTACTTACAGTTGGAACAAAAGTTTAATATTGGGGCCAAACACTTAAATTTTAATTTCATTAGTTTGCTAAACATGGCTCTATAAATTAAGATTATTGTCCCTAACTTCATCTGCAAACTGTAGTCTGGGTTTTATGTTACTTCTCCATCTGGACATGTTGGTACAAAACTAACTTAACTAATGATGCTCTACCTACCATTTCCACAAGTATCTTTATTTTTTGCTTTTGTTCAAGGGACTGAAATAACAAATTAAAAACTTTGATTTAAAAATCTATTTTTCTGGTAATCCTGACTGAACTAAAACAAAAAAGGTTTAGCCTCTAGTGCTGAGTGTTTTCTGCTCATATTTGTGGAAGCTTGGAAACTCCAGTGATAAATTACTAGTTTATTTAATTGAAACCCATCCTGCATTATTTTTATTGAGTCCAAATTAGCATTAGTTTAGTTGTTTTCATCCTTTTTTTCTGCCTAATCGTTGACTTGATTTAATATTTGATCTAGATTTGTGCTTCAAATTTGGTCAAAAGCTTTGAAATACAGATACATTTGCTTTTCACCTAACTTGTTTTACAGTTAGCTGCAGGTTATTTCGTGTTTTCGGGTCTACTTTTATATATCTTAATTATTTCCCGCAGTGTTTATTTAAAAAACACATACATATAGTTAAAAAACAATGTCTGCAAAAGTAAAGGCTTCCTCATAGTTCGGGTTATTTTTGGAGGTAAATTGTTTACACACTGCTTTGTTTAGTCCTTGGCTTGTACAGGAACAAGTTTTTAAGTCCCTCTGAGATATTTCTAAAAAACTATAACGATACTCTCAAACCACAGTTCACATTTCCCACAACAACCAATTAGCTGGCAGACATGTTAAATAAAGAGCGCTCGCTTCGCCTGGACTGTTTTCTTCCCTGCAGCTGATTCTTACACGTCCGTTATCTTTTACTTTGACATCCAGGTCGGGGACCAAATCATCGAGATCAACGGAGAGAGCACCCGGGACATGACCCACGCCAGGGCCATCGAGCTCATCAAGTCCGGGGGCAGACGGGTCCGTCTCCTCCTGAAGAGGGGGACGGGGCAGGTCCCAGAGTATGGTGAGTACCCGGAGAACCTCCATCATCAGCATCACTTCTCTCATAACATTTCAACTGTTTTACCTACTGATAAAATTCTCTGGCATGCATTTATATCCATAATAATCTGCCTTTTTTAATGAATCTCTTGTATTCTTTAATCTCAATAATAATTGCTTCCTTTTCTGTCTTGACTAACACTAGTTTATCTTCTGTCCATTTCAGTGATCTATCACTAATTGATTGGTCTAGGTTGTTACTTCCCCTTCTATAGGAATGGTATCTTCCAGTCTCTCCATGTGCATGAAAAGTGACAAGCATGGCTCCCCCTATTTCTTCCTAATGGGCCACTCTAAAGACACGGTTTGTTACCATACCAATGTTTTTTCTCTTCACTTAACCCTGCCTTTCTGTGTTGTGCTGTTGTGTGCCGTCCTCGTTTTTAAGCGGATAATAAGACGCAATCCTGCCTCAGATCACCCAGAAAAGCGGCAAAAAAACCTTAATATGACCCCCTTTTATTTCTTTCTGCTTGTGGGATAATCTACAAAGCTGCAGGAGGTTGTTCAAATTAGACAATGTAACTCGCCTCATTACTAAAACACGAATCAACCTCCAACAGTTAATCAATGCTATATAAAAAAAAAACAACCTGGATAACACAATTGTTCAGCTTAAATCAGCAGGAGATGAACGTTAAATATTGTAGTGGATTATTTATAAAGTATATTCAATGCACAGCTTGAACCAAGCTTGTGAGGGGACTAATTTATGCAACACTGCTGGTAATTAGGACGCGTCACTAACTCCTGTGGCTTCTTCATCAGTATGATTTTTATTTGCTAGTTTTAAACTCAATTATATTCCTGTTTGTCAGAAAAAGCTAGCAAAAAATTGTGTTTAGGTTATTCTTCTTTATCCTTGAGGATGTTAGGTCTGAGTCAGTTTTTCACCGTTTTCTACCCCCGATGGTTTAGAGATAAAGTGAGTATACCAACCGACACCCTTAGATGTAGGTTTGATTGAGAATTTAATTGCTGCTGAATTTAATTCTTTATTTGCAAACTGGGAAGTTGTTTAAGGTGTCGTTTAAACAATTTCTGATCAGAGACAGACAACAGCCTCACTCAACTCGTCATGGGTATGAAATTCGTACATCTTTGGGCTTTATTTTTAAAAATAAAAATCTACCTAGCTTAAAAAAAATCATCCTTAAAGGCTGAAATATAAACAATCACTCTCTGTAATACTTGGTTAGATGTCTCATGTTTCTGCTTTGCAGGATTGGTAGGGTTCATTTCAATTTGTTAGTTGTTCTAGTAGAAATGTGGACCTTTAATGTGTTGAACACATTTTGAGGTCACTGCTTTAAGAAGCTGCTGGATCACCTTAGAAAGAAGCCTCCTGTTCCAACACCCGACTAAAATTAGCTGCTGCTCACATGGAAGAACCTCTAATGGTTAGACGAGGCAAAAAAAAAAAAAAAAAAAAAGTTGTTTGTACTGCAAAAAGGGAAATAAAAGTAAAATTTTCTTGAAATGAGTATATTTTTCCTTGATTTGAACAGCTAAATAAGACTATTTGCCGATGTGATGAGTATTTTTACCCCTAAAATAAGATAATTTCACATCCAGCACTTGAAATAAGAGGAAGAAGATGATGTGTTCTTATTTTAAGTGAAAAAATCTTATTCCGTTGGCAAATAGTCTTATTTACCTGCTCAAATCAAGGAAGCAAGAACATTTTACTTGGAATTCCCTTTTTTGCAGTGTGGCAACATGACAAGAAGGTGCACTGCAAAAACAGATCTAAAAATAAGTAAAATGTTCTTAAAGTTAGTGTTTTAAACTTTGATTTGAACAGGTAAAGAAGATTATCTGCCAACGGAATGAGTATTTCTACCCCTAAAATAAAATAATTAGACATCCTGCACTTAAAATAAGCAGATGGAGATGAATTGTTCCTATTTTAAGTGCAAAAATGTTATTCCATTGGCAAATCATCTTATTTACCTGCTCAAATCAAGGACAAATACACTAATTTTAAAGAATATTTTAAGTATTTCTAGTTCCGTTTTTGCAGTGTGGTGTTAATGGACCTTGAATTGCTGCATCCATTGTTAAGCATGGTGGTGGCAGCATCATGCTGTGGGTCTGGTTCATCGCTGCTAGGCGTGATGCCTTGTATAAAATGGATGTATTGAGAAGGAAAGAGATCACACCACAATAGATTTTCAGAGTCCAGGTTCAAGGGATGGGAGTATCCTTCTGTAGTGTTGCTTTTGGCAGCAAAACTCTTCTACTTTGCATCTAGTAAGACACAAGAGATCATTAAGTTGCACCATTTTGTCCAGCTGAACAAAGTCCATGTTCCAGTGTGGGGTAACCTTAGTTGAGCGTACTGGCGACTCAGTTGGCTGTAGCTCCAGTAAGAATGGACTTTACTGGATTTTGCATCAGATTGTCAGCTACTTTAAAAATACTTCAGTGGACTCATGATCTGCTATTTGTCTGATTAGCTTTAGTTTCCAAACAAGCTCAGTTATACAACATCTTTTTGCTACAGGTAAGGGAAATATTACCAATAATAACTTCACAGGAACTAACTCCTCCTTTAAGCTTACTGAATGGTTCCACTGACAATTTGAGGATCATGTATAAGGAGACAAGGTGAGGCATTTTAATCCAACAACACCATGTGTCTGCTAGTACAGGTGAAGCGAACAATTAGCTCCATATTCCTTACTTTAGCCTTAATCAACAGCTAGATGCAGGAAACCAAGACAAACCGCGTGTTTCACAAGGATTATGACCCCAAATCAACTTCAAAACTAGTTTTGGAATCAATAAAGCAGGCTGACATTAACCTTCTGGTATGGCTTTCTCAAAGCACTTTGGCTCAATCCTGATGACAATTGGTAGGTTATGCTTAAAAGGTATAGTCACTACCATCCAAATCAACCTATTGAAGTTGTTTATGGCTATAAAAAGCAGGTGTGGTCATGGTGAAACTTACTAAGTGACATAAACTACTGCCCAAAAGTCACTTAGAAATGTCCTGATATTTTTAATAAAAAGCATAATGTTGTGGGAGCAGCGTGAAGGTATTGTGTGGAAGAAGTGTCCATCAAGCTTGTTTCCATACACAAGCCAATGTGGGAGGGGGATTCAGGAAACATTGGGTGAAATTTCCTCAGATTACCTAAACAAAATTTACAGCTAGAATGTCAAAGGTCTGCAAGGCTGTAATTGCCGCAAATGGAGGATTCTTTGGCTGCGCGTACACAGCAGGCTAATCTTGGTTTAGGCTTGACGCATTTGCCAGGTCCAAGCAGTCATATTACCTTGTTGTGGCTACCATGCCCCTCCGAAAAGTTTGCGCACTGCACAATTAGGAAAACCCTTAACTACGCGGACAATCCTGAGCAGAAAAACATGGCAAACGAGCAAGTGCTCCTTCTGGCGGAGGTCTGTAAATATAGACATCTTTATGATTGGGCCCATAAAGATATTCGTGATCAACAGATTTTTAACAATTCCTGGATAGAAATCGCCGTCACTCCTGGAAGGCAAAGCTTCCAAGTTTATTTATAAAGTGCTTCAGAAGAAAGTAAGAGGCTTTAAAATTTTGGAAACTGTTTTCTACTTCTATGTGTAGTCGGGTGTCATAGGCACAACACTGCCCTCTAGAGCCCAGGCGAATAGTGCTACTTCAGAGGGAAAGCCGCACGTAGCATAAATGCTGCAGACGTTGTGTCTGCACATCTCATTTCCAGGCGTAACGTACGTACGTCAAACATAAACAGGCCTTTAACGCAATTTTACTGCAATTTACAAGCTGTATGCAACGAAATTTCGTTCTGTACGCACTCTGTGCATACAAAATGACAAATAAAGTTGTCTAAGTCTGTCTAAGTCTAAGTCTTAATATGACTCATGTCCAACTTTTTTCATGGCAGTGTGCAGAACCCAATTCTGAAATTTTCACACACAAAAAAAAATAATTTTGCCACTTGCATATCCGTCACTAAATCGGATATGCATCGACAGTTTTCAGAGCATTCGCAGTCTGAACGGACATGTCGCGTTTCATCCGTCTTTACCATCGCTGTTGTAGCTCTCTTTGCAAATGTACACAGATTTTTCTAGGACAGTAGCAATCAGTAGCAATCACGGATCCACAAAAGGCCATGAGTAATAGCTGTTCTTTTTTTTTTCTAACCTTTCTTCGTCTTATGTGGTTGGCTCCCATTTCTGAACAATTTCATTAACGCACAAAGAAACTGGCATCCACTATTACGTCTTTTTTATAACTATATTGAACACTTCTAGTAACAATAACATCCGTTAAAACTTCTGCAAACAGTGCGCTGCTGTGTGACGTCTCCTGTCTCCTTCACATCCAGGTTGCTTTTTAGAGGTCTGATGGCGGATACATTTAATTAGTAATACAAACAACCACCAACAAAAAGTGTGGATTAGAAAATAAATAATGCACCCAATATTTTTTAAAACAATTGGGTGCATTATTAGATTCTTTAACCTATCCATGCCAAAAATGGTACAAATGAATCAATGAAAGCCAGTTATCAATAGCTACTTTTACATGGACAAAAATAATCAGAATAAAGGGCCGATCGGAATAAAAATGCGTCACGTAAACAAGCCAGTCGGAATATGATGATCGGATTAAGCTCAATCTGAATGAGGGGTAGTTTATGCTGATTGATAATTCGATCAACATGCATATAAACACTAGTTAGGCTCAAGTTATTCCGAATTTGGCAAACTGACCTGACGTAAACCTGACGTATTTTCACGTTGGTTAGTGGCGGAAATATGTCGGGAAGCAAAAATGTCGGGGCTCCCGATACAACCTGTTTGAAAAAATAAAAGAGCTTAAAATTGTTGCTTACTCAGTAACGTTTTAACCATAATTAGAACATCGTGCAAATCCAGCCTGAGTGCTTGGAAGACAAACAAACTCGTACAATACTTCTTTGTTTGCTATTTTTTGTTGTTTAGCAAAGACAGAAGTTCTTCTTCTGTGTTTTTTTTTAGGGGAATTTGATAACTATGCATGTCATTCTATTCTGAATAAAGTATATACATGCACATTATGATCGGATTAATTGTGTTCATATGAACGGTACAATCCGATTATTTAATCTGAATGCATTTTAATCCGATCATGAAATTTTGTGCATGTAAACCTAGCTACTGATAGCAGTCCTGATGAGTCCTATGTAACAATCTGACTGGAAATGTACCTGGTCAGGGAGAAAAATCCCTTTATCAAACCGTTGTTTGAATTATGTTTGACAAAAAGATTTAATATTATATTTAAAGGCATATCCTGTTCATAAACCAAGTACTTAAAACTTATTATTTACAAAGCATGGTTAAATTTGTTGGTTTTTGTCTCTTTTTTTATCCATCTACACTCTTTTGTGTTTCATTGGGCTGCCTCAATTGCCTGAGCTTAGACGTTAACGGTGTGTGGACATTAATCATGTCCTAAAAGCAGGTGGCTGGTTCTGCAGAGAATTCACAACTGCAGGTGGATTTGTGTAAATGCAGTAAAAAGACTTTAAACAGGGCATTATTTACCTGCAGTCTCCACAGGTCCTTTCACTGCATGCCACCAGCCTCATAGTGAACCTTAAGATGCTTCTCAGGGAAACAGGGCAGAAATCTTTGTTGCTGTGACATTCAGTGCATTTGGGTCAGACTCAAAAATTAAGAGAAATACATTCAGTAAATATTTTCTCTTTAAGTACATTTCTGTCCTCACACTAGAATTGGAGCTGTAAAGCTCACAGATTACTATCTTCAATAGAAAATGATCCCCTCACTGGTGTATGTTCAATGTAAATAACACCCATCCTCGTTCTAAATGCATTTTAACATTGTTATGTTGGGGCTGTATTTTTTTTAAAACAATAACATAGTTATCCAGCAAGAAAGCAGCAGTAAAGAACATGTTTTATACGCTAGGATGTTAAAAATATTAGCTCTGGGACTGCTATAGAAGAGGGCAAAGCTAAAAAGATAAGTTTAATCTCTACTCCTCTTGTTGAGAATAACCAAGTTTAAATGAAAGCACTATCTTACAAGCTGATGTAAACTATTAGTCTGTAAACTAGCATGCTATTACGTAGTTTAATGCTAGTTTGAAATGGTGTTGGCACTGCTAGCTGCTACAGGAAGTTATAAAGGTTACATTTTAAAATTCACAAGTTTTTTTTTATAAACCACTAAATTAATTAAGATCTGTAGATGGATTATCTGCTAACTAGGTACCGTTTTTGTGAGAAAATTATAGTTTTCAACCTAATGTTGGTCCTCTAACAGTTGCTGGCTGCAGGAAGCTAACAATTTAGTTTAAAATGCCACAAGCCACTCCTTTAAACACTATTCATTTCCATCTTTGTTTTATTTTTTACCACAGCTCAACTTTTAAAATTACAATAATGTTGTTGGTACATCACCAAATAAGTTAAAAGCTTAAGCAATTGCAACATGCAATAAATGCTGTACAGGTGCATCTCATAGGCTACGTTCACACTGCAGGCAAATACCATCCAAATACGATCTTTTTACCCAAAATGTGACCCATTTCTCTCTTTTTCATGGCAGTGTGCTTGGCCAATTCTGATCTTTTCACCCAAAAAAAAAATTCAAATTTGTTATACTAAACCGGATACATGTAATATTTTTCTAGGCATCCAGTCATGTTTCATTTCTTCTGTCTTTTACGTAACTGTCCTGGCTCTCACTGCACATCCACTCAGGAGCTTTGCACCAACACAGGCACTGCCATTTTATTTTTTTGCAAAGCTTTATTTAACACTTCGACTAACAATTACATCTGTCATACGTCTGTAAACAGTGCGCTGCTGTGTGACGTCTTCTGTTATCTGCACAGGAGGGTCGCATTAGGGTCTTGGATCATTCAGACATAAGTCTGATTGGAAGTCACATTTAATTAGAACAACCACACAAAAAAAGTCTGAGCCTCAGTGGATTAAAGTACCACGGAAATTACGAGTGTAGCTGTTGGACATGTGCTACAGTCACCCGACTTAGTTATGTATTCCTTCCTTTCCGCTTTTGAAGAGCGACAAAGGGAAATCATGTTCTGCGACATATTTACACCACAGGGGAACAGGGAGTCATAAGGCTATTACAATCTCCGCAAAAAGTGGGAAATTTGTTCTCGACTCATCATATGGGCAGAACTTTTTTCTCTCGCGCGGGTGTGATGTCTGCTGCAGCGGACACGACATTCTAGGAGTCTGGCAGCTGAGTTTTTCGTGAAATTCGACTCTAAAAAACATCATAAACTAGCAGTTTCAGGTAAATGGAACAACCTTGACAATTGACCAATCAGTGACCAGGAAAGGGAGGATTCACACATGGCTGGGTGCAATTCATCACAGATAAGATAGAGCTTTACAAAAACAATCAACATTTATGGTGAGGCTGTTTCTTGCACCAGGCCTCACTCTGTAACATAGGAGAGAGATATCAGTCCTCTGAAAAACACTCTGATGTCTGAATAAACTCAAACTTTAAAACCTTTTCAATAGTAATGAGTAAATATATGGTAAATAAAAGTAAAACATATAGAATAGTAAAAGAATAATTCCATCAGTAATGCGCTTTGCCCATTTAAAGCTTCTCAGCGTTCAGAAAAAGTATGCATAAATGTTGAGGCCATTTTATTTCATACATAGTATTATGTGCATTATTATCACAATTATCAATAACAAGCCTTTAGATGTCCATGCAAAACAAAATAATGTAATGCTGCATTTTGCAGTTTTTAATAAGTAAAATTAGCATATTATGTAATTTATAAATTTCCCTAGCAAAACCAGTGCAAACAGCTAATTTGCTGTCTTTACGTCCTGTATGTAACATTACTACTGCAGGCTTTGTTATAACTGAGCTTCTCAGTGCTGGTGTAGCAAGCCTACAGCTTCCTCCCCCCTGCCTGGACCGCTGAAAATGACTGATGGCCAAGGGACCGAGACTTAGTGGTGCAGAAACGAGAGCTAACCGTCTGTGAGAGTGGAGAGTTGTTGTTTTTTTTTTTTTTAAAGGAAAGCTTCATGGCTTCACAGTGAGAGGGTGTACGCAGACCTCAGAAGGTTTTCATCTGCTCTAAAAAGCCACCCTGTTGGGCCTGTCGTCCATTTCATTAAACCTGGTTTCAATTTTCTAAGCTCTTAGATTGGCTTTGGCTTTACAGAGAGCTACGGGAGGCAGACTGATGTTTTCTGAAAGGAAATCTGCTCCCCAACGCGAGTGCAAGTAGGATTCAGAGATGCTTGAATCTTGAAACTTATGTAAAATATAGTCAGAATATAGTGCACTGCAAAAAGGGAACTAAAAATAAGTAAAAATTTCTTGAAATGTGTGTATTTGTCCTTGATTTGAGCAGGGAAATAAGATGATCTGACAATGGAATGAGTATTTTGACCCCTAAAATAAGATAATTAGATAAACTGCACTTGAAATAACAAAACGGAGATGAATTGTTTCTATTTTAAGCGCAAAAATCTTATTCCATTGGCAGATAATCTTATTTACCTGCTCAAATCAAGGAAAAACACACTGATTTTAAGAAATTCTTGCTTATTTTTAGTTGAGTTTTTGCAGTGTGCATTGAGCTCTGTAAATTTATATTAAGATTAGAAACCATTTATAATTCATAAAACACACATATGAAGGACAAATATATAACATTTTACTGCAAATTCTTAATTTGTTTTGAACAATTTCTCAGGCTTAAAGTTTATTCAGGATGAAGAGTTTCAGTCTCTCAGGAGTTATAAGAAATATGTTTTAACAATTTGTCTCCAAGTTCTAATATCAAATGTTAATCTGAGAGGGAAAAAGAAACAAGGAGGAAGATTTCTCAGAACCGCCTTTGATCTGTTAAGCCTCCATGACCAGAAGAGCTAAAATAGAACAGGAACCCAACACCTTACCTCTGCAGCTCTCTTACTGGTGGATCAGTCCAGGTGTGCGGTTCCCTCAGTCTCCACTCAATGGTCGGCTCAAACTGGAGTTGTTCTGGTTGGAACGAGTTCTGAGACTAGAAAGCTGTTGTTTAAAGTCCAGGTCCATTGACGTCTTGGCGGTTTCTCCTCTGGATACAAAGAGGAAGTTACCAAGTTTACGTTGACACACGTCTGAGGTGTGAACCACAAGTTAGAGTCTTGCACATTTTTACGCCAAAACAGATAAACATAGCATGTGATCCAAAAAAAAAAAAAAAAACATTTACTTCAGCAGAATCTGACAGGCTGGACCATATTCTTTATAACAGAAAGAAATCAGAAGCATAAACAACCAATTACTTTAGATATAATTATCTCAAGACTTGGGTGGTTTTAACATCCAGATTTGCAATTCTAATCTTTCTATTGAATAAAAACAAAGGTACATGTTTAAGAGATTATGCCTTGAAATAACTAGTCATGTTAAAAGCAATTATTTCAAAGTGTCTGAAGTTCAAAGTTTAGAAATATATATATATATATACACACACACACACACACAAGTAACTGACATACAGAGATAAACATTCAAACAAAAAGCCTCTGTTTATGCTTTTTAGTCCCACTTAAATGGGTTAAATGTGTCAGGTTGAACAGTATTGGTTATTTTATTTATAAGGGGGGGCTTTGTGCGAACAGCTAATCGCCATTCTTAATGATTTAACTGATCAACCACATTATTTTTGACAAGCTTAATTTTATTCAGCAGGAAAATGATCCAAAGCAAGTCCAAGACGAAATAAATACCTTGATTACTTAAATACTCAGCAGTCGTTGCTGCCTAGTGTGGGTCGATCAGCTTTTAGGGATGGGGGTATTTACTTCCTTGCATGGAATCATGTTGCTTTTAATGACCTTCTATAACAAACATCGTCCTTAAAAATTATTTTTAAGTCATCTTAAATGGTCTTCATATGATGCTAAAATTAGTTTGCTGGTCAGAAACATTTAAGTGTAACAGAAAGGAAGGAGAAAAATGCTCTAGTGTAAAAGGACCTGGAGAAAATCACTTAAAGTGGGTTTAAAGCCAAACCAAAGTAGCTTTTTGTGCGCTAGCGTTAAAGTGGTGTTTGTTGAGCAGTGGTGTGCTGAACGTGTGCGTCTCCCGTTTTCCTCACTGCGTGTGTTTTTGTTCCAGACAATGCCGCCCCATGGGATGGTCGCCCTTCAGCCTCCCCAAGCCTGTCGGAAGTAGGCCCTCCCATTGACAGCCTCTCCATGCCAACACCTTCATCTCATTTGGCTCCGGCCTCCGACCCTCCTCATGTGCCTCCTCAGAACGCCGTGGCACGAGACGGCCAGACGGAGCGTTCCAAGAGCCCCCAGAAAGCGGAGCTGCTGCTGAACAGAGACCTCCTCGTTCAGGGGAGGCGAATGGCTGCGAGCGGCGGGAGCGGCAGAGCCAAGACCGACGGTGGCAGGTCCACCCGTAAGGGACACAGGATGCAGCACGCTACTGACGGAGAAGGGGACAAGGAGGGACAAGGTGGGGAGGCCAAACCTTCGAGGAGCACCAGAGGAAGGTCCAAGGAGAGGACTCACTCTCTCAGCAGCTCTAAGATGCCACACACCAACGGGAACAGCGGGGGAAGTGCAGAACGCAGGGGCAAGGCCAGGCTCAGAGATCTTGACGGCGACCTGGGAGACAGCCGGCCCGGAAAAAGCACCAGCAGCAGCGGCGGCAGCGGCACCACGGCGGGGAGGAAGGCCACGGTCTCGCCTGGTCCGTGGAAGATCCCTGGATCGGACAAGCTGCCCAGCACACTGCGCGCCGGTGCGTCCACACTCAGCAGATAACTCCGCCGCCGCCACGTCCGTCTGAACCCGCCGCCCCCCCCACCCGGATGAGACCCCCCCCCCACCTACCGCATTCCCACATCCTCCGACAGCTAACGGCAAAGCGGGGCGGGCTTATCTGAACCATGAACTTTTATTTATACTACTGTGTTTTAAATTATTCTGAAGCATTATGTTACACCCACCACCTTAAGAACTGGAAAAAAAAAATCATCCACTTTAAGAAGAAAAAAAAAAAGAGCAATCAGTAGCAGAGCGAGAGCTTTCTGAAACTTCTCCCCCCAGGCTGAGCTGGACACGACGCAGGCTTGGACTTTTTATATGAATATATTTACTGTTCAAATCGTAGTCTATTTTGTGAAGTGGAATGTTTCACACGAAGGATCGCCTGGTTTTTTTTTTGAGGAGCGAATGAATCAAAACCGTGACAGCAGAGAGGAGATCCACCCGTCTGCCGAGCTTTGCCTTAACAGAGACCGTGTGGGCCTCGGTCGCTCTCAACTAATCCATCACATGGTTAAAGATATATTATATAGAAATATCAAACATGTGCAAAATGGTTTGTAAATAAGACCATCTTCATAGTGAAGAACCTTTTTGTGAAGAAAACCGATGGAAGTTGAAGCAAAGCAGCAACACGGACCAGCGACTGTCGGCTCAGCGTCTTCTTCTGCTATCGACTGGACAGTCTGTTTCCGTTCTGTAGGACTCGTCTCGTTTATCCATTTTCAATCATTCTTGTGCTTAAAGACAAAAAAAAACAAAAAAAAAAACAAGCGATGTGTGACAGCGGTGTCCATACAGACACCGAGAGGGACAGAGATGCGTGCCTTAGACTGACGAAGAGTCTGGCTGCTATAAAACACCAACTTCACAGAAAATTAATTAGAAACTGTATTTTTTAATGTGATAAATACTGAAATATATAATTTATTCCACAAATCTAATAACTGGCCCATTAGGAGGGGCCTTTTGTTTGAGCAAATGGTTCACTTTGGGTCATCGCTGATTTTCTAAGGAGATCCAGCTCTACTATTTTCCATAAAGAATCACTTATTTGTGTAATCACACGTCTGCACCTTTCAGATAAAATTAGTAGGCCTGTTAGTTATTTTTTTTAAAAAGGCATTAAGGATTTTTATTGCATGTTTGAAGCCTCACGATTGTGGTTTGTCATCGGTTCTGTTTGCACTGTGCCAAAGCTCATGTTAAGCTGACTTTTGTTTCTTTATTTGGTTCAGTTCTGGTCAGACGTTTACATTCCCGATGGGGCTCAAAGATTTACCATAGTTCCAGTTACAGTTTAGATAAAAGGAGACAATTTTGACAGTGCTGGGAGTCTGAACAGGACAATGATCACAAACAAGCATAATAGCCTCGATAACAAAGTATGTTTGGAGGAATCCAACCTAACATTCAAAGCATGGTGGTGGCAGCATCATGTTGTGGGCCTGTTTTTGATGTCAGTGGCATTGCAGCGCTGCACAAAATACATGGAATAATCAGGGTTTTCAACTTTACCTCAAATAAGCAGCTCAATGGTTAGTGTTTGAGACAATTAGGTGTTCCACAAACAATCACATTTCAAAAGTGGTCCTGGGATGAATAAATATGGCTGAGATGAAGCTTCTGGAAAAGCCCCACTTTAAGGCAGTTATAAATATTATGAGCATACAGCTGGATTTTACAGAAAGTAGATTGTTGAGGTGTAATTTGGTAAGAGATATTTAACAGAGTATTAGTAAATTTGAAAGAAATTAATTACCTGTGTGGAGTGTATGTCAGGGATCTGCAACCTGTAAAATTTGGTCAATGTCTCTAAATGTAAAGGTCAATTAAAATGACTAGCTTTAGGATGCATTTAGTTCTGCAATATATGCATAAAATTTCCAGAAAGAAAGAAACTACAGAATATTGTACAGAATATTTTACTATAGATAAATGAGGTATCTTTTTGTCAATAGGTTGCAAACGACTTGATTTTTCATCATTTTGATGCCATTTGCTATAAAAACCAAAATGTCCAATTTAAGAAATGTTGGTTAAATAATTAAAACTGTTGATCTTTAACAAAATGTTAACACATTTCCTATAGTATACTATAAATTTAAGCTCTTGAGATAAAAGATGTGTAACTTTTGTGGCTCTAAACAAAATTTGTTTAGCTGGACCGAGGGTAAAAAAGGCTCTGCGGGTTGTAAAGGTTGCTGACCCCTGGTGTATGTAAACTTCTGACCAGAACCGTATTTGGACACATGGGTCCACGGTGAATTGTAGATAAAACTGTTAACGATAAGAGGTTTGGGAGATAACCCGAGTCAGGATCTAATCTTGAGAGCGAGGCGTCTCCACACTTTCTATTCCTGCACACCTGCAGCCTCCAGTGCCAAAACAAACTCAGCATTTCATCTCTTTGGTTCACATGAGAATAATAAAAAACAAGTTTAAGGACAAAGCTTCCAAAGAAAGAAAAGAGAAAGACCGCTACTAAACGGCAGAATAAATCTATTTGAAATGGAAATTTGACCGAATCCAAAGAGAAACAATAAAATTAGAAGAAATCCTAAATATATTTTAGAGTTTAAATAAAATATTATATTATTTGTTTATCTTAAAAAGCTGTTTTAACCTAAAATGCTCCAATGATTCACTAACTTTCTCAGTAAACAAGAGAGTATATAAATGACTGCAGCTTACAGTAAAGCAGAAAAAAGCTCAGAAATCCTCTTTTTTACCTTTTTAAGCTTTGCTTCATTTAAGTTTTGACAGTAAACAGTTCAACCAAACGCAAAAATCCACTTTTTTAGGGGATGAGTTGAGCAAATTGTTGTTTTTCTGGGGGTTTAAAAAATTGTGTTCAAGTATCTATACCTGGTAATTTTCCCCCTGAGAAAGCCAGCGTTAATGTTTCCTTCCTCTGCTCCGCTGAGGGAAGCGCTCAAAGCTTTTAAAAGAGCAAAGGGAAACGGGGACTCATTATGTTTGCCGCCGTAATCCGTAATTACACAAGGACTAAGCTGACTGATTGTAAAACAGAATCCGGCGCAGAGGAGGAGGGGGTTAGGAGAAGCAGAGAAACCATCAGCTCGGCTCTTTGGCCTCAATCCGAACGTCGTGCTGGAACGTTTCTTTCATGAAATCCCTTCAGTTTGACACAGAAACTGAAACTTTTGCACAAGTCGCTGCTTTCCTTCGCCGTCGAGCCAAACTGTGAGCGGATGTCCGAGGACGTTTTGGTCTGATAGCGTTCATTTTTCCCCCGACATTAAACCACAGCACCTGAGCAGCTCTGTATCACTGTGTGGTGTTTTAGCAGTGTGTAGACCCTGAACAAATATCTCTATGTAGAAGAAGTGTAACTATTGATGGTCACAGAGACTGTAAGTGAGCAACTATTTTTATTAAAATGCAACACTATGAATATATTAACTTTTGCAAAAAAAACAAAAACAATCTTGTTTACCTGTATCATATTCTGAAACGCTGTCAAAATAAAAATCTTGACACAACGATTCATTCAGGTGGTGCAACTGAGTGGTTTATTATGGGTACATGTATTAAACATTGAACAACCATTAATCATGCAGCACATGTCTGCATACATTGTATTATACAGTATTTAAGCTGTATAGTTGTTCCATAGTACCAATTTTTAGGCATACTACCATCCAAACATACTACAAATGTACTCTTTACATCTTTTTTTCCTTAATATTTTTTGAAATTACCTAGTGATTTATCACTTTTCTTTGGTCAGAGTTGCAAGTCAGATCAAATTTTCTATGCGATTGAGATCAGGGCACTAAATAAATATTTATTTATTTTCTTTAAAGACACTAATTTGGTGTTACCCAAATTAGTGTCTTAAAAACCCAAACATGCCCATGATCTTATGCTGTTTCAGCCTTATATGATGTTTCTTCCCAATGAGGCCATCTATTTGTGAAGTACACTAGTACTGGGTCAGCAAACAGGCTAAAATCGAAGGCAACTGGACTTTCTTTCAGTTCTGTCTGAAAACGTTTCAACATTTTCAGTTCTGAACTGAGCGAAAGTCCGGTTGCCTCCGATTTTAGCCTGTTTGCTGTTGCGATGATCCGGATTACTGAGAATTTGCACAGGCATTAGCACTAGGTGCACTGCAAAAACTGAACTAAAAATAAGTAAAATTTTCTTAAAATTAGTGTATCTGTCCTTGATTTGAGCAGGTAAATGAGATAATCTGCCAATGGAATAAGACTTATGCACTTAAAATAGGAACAACTCATCTCCATCTTATTTCAAGTGCAGGATGTCTTATCTTATTTTAGGGGTGAAAATACTCATTCCATTGGCAGATAATATTATTTACCTGCTCAAATCAAGGACAAAAACACAAATTTTAAGAACATTTTACTTATTTTTGGATCTGTTTTTGCAGTGTGTTCTGCGGCTTGCAAGCCTCCTTTTTTTTCCCTTGTTCCCAAACACTTCCGTTTTAGCGTCTTCAGTCCACAGGGCATGTGTGCAAAAAATAATGTGCACAAGTACATTTCCAATCTAAAATGTAGCTTTTTATGTTGCTTTCGAAGTTATGGCTTCTTCCTCTGAGTGGCGTTTCATGCTTTCTTACGGCCCTCTGCCAACAGAGCCTCGGGCTTTTGTTCTGGGGTTGGGGTTTGCTCATTTCTAGGCAAGACACTCTAATCTCTGGGACACAGAACCTGTATCCTTCCTGAATATTTCCCGTCTCCAACTATTCATATTTCTATGTGCACATCCAATAGCACTTGAACAGGGTCACTCCCCACAGGTTCCTTTGAACTTCTCCAGAGTTTATCTTAACCATTCATTCTAATACGGCAGAGAAATAATCACTAGGTTACAGCGCAGGACTCTAACAACCCACGAGAAGTCCTGATTTCATAGAAACATGGCTTTTTCTAAGATTAGACACATCCCTCCAACTTGGCTTGTCTCCTCAGTGATTAAAATTCAAAAAAATGTGCCGTCATAGAGACGTTATCTGTTTTCCAGGATGTTATTTTGTGTGTCTTAAAGCTGACAGCACTTTGGATCGTCTTGATTCTGAAGAGTGCTATATAAATAAACTTGCATTGCCTCAAATGAATACATGTCTCTAAATCACAGGTAGAGCTGTTCAATTAAGAACTCCACACATCCTTTATCTAATTAGACTAGCTTTACCCTTTAGCAAAAGTTTACACAAATTTAACAAACAATAACACAACCTAATCCCTAACGTGGGGGTTAAGGGATAAAAATTTGGTAAAAGTGGAAAATTGGATTCATACAGAATCTCCATGGCAGAAAAACTGCACAGCATCTTTAAAGGGACAGTGTGTAACTAATTTGGCTTTTAATTAGCAAAAATCAAGTATTGCTTTATAAATACATATTTTGGCAAAGTCTAATAATGTCGCATCAAAAAGGAAAGTCCTTACAATTAGTATTTTATAAATACATAGGTGCCGCTGCACCCACTGGGTGGCGCCATGTTGTCTCTATTTCTGATTTCAGTAGCCGACGGGACCAAACTTGTCAGCCATACGCGTTTTCCCGATCTGTCATCTATGTGAGGATATGCTGTGGAGGAGGAGTAGAAAACAAGCAAAGATGACCGTAGATCATTCTATTCACCCTTTTCTGTTGAAATGGAGGATCATCCATACTTTTTACCCAGTGAGAGGGAAGAGAAAGTAGCCAAGAAAAGAAAAAGAAGAATAAGAAAACGAGAAGTTATATCTGCTATTACCAGGTGGAGATGTGTGCTGAGTGCGTGGGGATTTAAAACGGATGCAGGGGTTGCAGACTTTCTGCTGGACAGGTAAGTTAATGCAATATAACAGAGAAGTTTGTTTTGGTGTTATGTTAAACAGGGCAGTGTAGAAGCTAATGAGAGTTGATCTAACTGGATAATTTGCCAAATGTAAGAGGGTAAAATACAGGATAAAAAAATCTAAGATAACTGAAGAACATATGCATGAAAACGGGGCTAATGAGGTAAAGGAGGCGTTGGGGGGGGGGGGGAAGTATTGTGTGAAGAAGCAAAACATGCTCTTGACTCCTTGATGCCTCTTATGACTGCTGAGGAAGGTGAAATGCAGAATACATGGTTTGTTGCAAAAATGTTGAGCAAAAAAGGTTTTATTGATTATGTTAAACAATGGTTGAGAAATTATGAAAAAAAAGATTGATGTCTGATGATTTATATCCTGATGACAGCATATCAAATGTTCACAGTCCCACCAAAAAAGGCAAAGTGGTCAAACAACATCTGCTCGTGATAAAGCTGTTGCAGAAAGGGCTGAAATTCTGGCTCGAGCTGCAATGTTAAAGGAAAATCATGCTTTGGAGAAACAAGACTTAGAGCTGAGAAGGAGAAAAGAGCAGCTGGAGCTTGATGTTGAAATCGCTGCATCTACAGCAAATTAATCTACAAAACGCTTCTGATTGTTCAGGTGAGCCTCAAACATCAGGAGAAGGAATAAAATCATATCTGCAAAGAAAACAAGAAACAATGTGCAAAGGACTCAACACTGCAGCAAACACGGAGAGCAACGCGACAAAGCAATATCTCGATACAGCATAAGGATTCACGGAACGTGAACACATTCACTGTGGAACAATTACAGAAGTGTGCTCTCAGATCAGGACAGGAGCCACACAGAAAAACAAGATTTGGAAATATGCAACAAGCTGATGGTGTGTCAGTAAAAGAGCAGCCTGCCTCGGTTGTCCAATCACATCTACTTCCTGTGGAAATGCATGGAGACTTATGCACCATAATGCATAAACAAAACGAAATCCCAGCAACTCTTTACCTACTCGTGACATTCCAGTATTCGATGGAGAGCCCCTCCAGCACAGAAACTTCATCAGAGCCTTTGAGCATGGAGTGGAAGCCAAATCTAATCAACTGGCTAAAAAACTTTTGCATGGACATTTTGCAACGTCCATGCAAAAGTGAAGTTACTACAAGCCTTTACTCTGTCTTTGTGGGGTTGCTGCAATGTGATGGTGGAGCTTTCCTACATGCAAGAGCTGGACATGCCGACCAACATGAGAGCAATTGTGACCAAGCTGCCATTTAAACACAGGGAAAGGTGCAGGCCAACGGCTCATGAAGTGTTGGAAAAATATAGTCGAAGATCTTGTTTCATTCATTGAACGTCAGGTTAAGGTACTCTCTGATCCACTTTTTGGGGATATTCATGACAAGACAAGTGGCGGTCTCATATTAAAGAGAGGCAAGCCCAACTCTCAGCCCAGGTTCAGTGATAGGTAAGAGCTTTGCCACTTTTGACACAACCAAAGACTCAAACTTAATTCCACACAGACAAATCAACTTTGGAAACATGAGCAAAGGTTGCGACAGGTGTTTAATTTGCAAAGAGTGTGGTCAGAGTCATCCTACTGTCCTTCATATTCCTGAAAGGTCCAGAACCACAACAAAAAGTGAACACCCTGAAGAAACAGAACACGTCACACCACCTGCTTTAAAGACAGGCGAGAGGAAAGCATTTTGTCTATCCTGCCAATCCAAATTAAATCCATAAAGGGAGATAAAATAACACAAACCTGTTCATTTTTGGATCCTGGCCGTACAGCAACATTCTGTTCAGAGCATCTCAAGGCCCATTCATACCTCACGTAAAAGACGGATACGGATACGTGTGGAGTGTTTCATACGTTCTAACCGTCGATTTCGTTCGTATTTTGACACGAAAATTAGGAGTTTACAATTACGGACGAAACGGATCAATACGGAGCAATACTACCGAAAAAAGGTGGGGGCGCTATTTAGTTTGTAGTAGAAAATGTCAACAAAATCACGAAGAAGGTTATAATTCTGGGCTTTAAACAATGGCGGGATTCGAGTAACAACTTGCGGAGCTTGTCCGCAACTACCCACACATATGATGTGTTGTGTCCCGGGCACAGGGACAAACAAAGAGTTTACTTACGGAGCAAATACAACAAAATCACGCCTTGGACTGTCGCCATGTTTGATCAATGACAAATTATTGTCACCCAGCACTGCCACCTAGAGGAATTATTGGTTATTGTGCACCTCAACGGACAGAGGTATGAAGGGGTCAACGGATAAAACGTACGGAGAGAAATACGGACGTGTAGGCCAAACGTAGGGTATGAACGGGCCTTTAGGCAACGGTTAAATATAGTTGAAACAACAACACATGTCCTTTTACGCTAGCCTCGTGAGACCATCCTGATCTCGCGAGCTTTCAAGGTTTTACTCGCAGATCAGTCTGGCTACTCTCCGTTAAAGAAAATTTGGAGCAGTTCACCAAACGAACGTCCAATCAGCGTTGGCTTTGAGGCGGGTTGAGGTGTGACGCAACGGGAAGCGCGTCAGTTCAGTCTAAACAACATGGCGGCTTCAGCCGATGAAACTAGCGTTAGCGTGGCTATCGAGCAAGTTTTATCAGAATTACAGAGTATTTCTTTGCTGAGCTAACGAGCCTTTACCTGCAGCAGCAAGAGTAGCTTGGCTTGTGGTTGTGTTTTCGTCGTCGCTCTGTTACGAGCAACGACGAATCTGATTGGTTTATTTGGCCCGTCTATCACCAACATAGGCCAATCAGCTAACCAGTATTTTCGCCCCTTCCCAAAATTACTTCAACGGAAGGTTTCCAGATGGATATGCGGAGCAAATCTATCTGGCGGAGTCAGGTAACTTTTACGCACCATGGGGCAAGATAGAGTTGTTTCCACTCATGCTTTGAGTGGTTTGGAAGTGGCTGGTCTTGACAATAATCATTTTTACAGTCTTCCAGAGGTTCTCACCCAAAGCAAAATGCCTGTTACATCGAACGACATCATCACACTACGAGGAGCTGGCAAAATGGTCTTACCTTTCCAATGTTCAAATCCCCTGCATAGATTCCAATGTTGACATGTTGATTGGTACCAACACTCCTATGGGATTGGAACAATGGGAAGTTGTCAACAGCCAAGGGACTGGTATGCATTAAAAACTGTTCTTCGTTGGGTTGTTAATGGTACCCTTTAAGACGGAGAGAACAGATGTAAAATTGGATGCGATGTGGTTGCCCTGCAACAGAATCTCCGAAATTTAAAGACCATCTGCTGAGGTGGAAGGCAACAGAGACGTGTTGAAGGACAAACGTGATGTTTTGAAGAAGGAGGTGGCCCAGGGACAAATGGATGTCAGAACCCTGATGGAGGATGTGGAAACACTTGAAACTTTGCCATTAAAAAGAAGAAAAAGAGCTGGAAGAAATTAAGATTGTTGAAATTAAAAGGGCTGAGAAAGCCCAGCTTGATAATAGAGGACACTGAGACAAAGCGTTCTCTGTGGGACATTGCAAAGCTCAGATGAATGAGCATAATCAGTACCTGGAGGTGAGGAGCAGGGAAACGATAGAGGAACTGGAGAGGCTCAAATAGAGCCGCATCAGAAGGAGAACATTTGTCTAACGCAGGAGCAGGAGATCGGCAGGGAGGAGTCAACTTAAATCATGGGCAACAGAGGTATTTTGGAAATGAAGCTGCAGAACCTCATGACTGACAGAAAGCTGCTATATGCCAGCCGATCTGTGCAGCTCAGAAAGAAAACTAGACAGATGGAAGATCTCAAAAGGACGGAGCATGCAGTAGCCATGGCCACTGAGCAGCTAGTGTGGACACAATCTGTCTGCAAGGAGATAAAAGTGCTGGATGCTGTTCCTGAACAAGAAGCCGGTGTTTAGTAAAGGAGGAAGCTGGCAAAGGAGCTAGAAACTCCCAAAGCCAGCTTTGAAAAACAGGTCATGGCTGAGGAAACGCAGAAGAAGCACCGCCACAGGATGATTCAAGAGCTGCTGAGGGAGTCGTACCACCTCAGAGGTCTAAGACAGATCAGAGCAGAGAAGAGGGGCAAGAAGCACCACGAATGGCTCAAAGCACAGCAACTGAGTGAGCGCATCCAGTAGGAGCTTAGTGAGAAAGAGCCAATCTTAATGAACCACAACAAGCTCATTGAGGTGCTTCAGTGCATAACACCACAAGTTTTAAAACTCTGTCATAAGTTCATAAAAGAGAAGATTAAGTATATGAGGCCGAAGTAGATTGCCTTGCAGACACACTCAGAAGTGACGGAGAAACTAAACATTTTAGAAAGACCTGTCTCCTAGCTGCACCAACTAACTTAGTGACCTGTGCACATATTGGGTATTTCTGGGTATAATCTGTTTCATTATTGTTGTTATGGCTCTGAAATTTCATTTAAAAAGGTAACTGTAATGTCAGCTGCCATTTACAATTAGCGTCCGGTGCATTAGAGCCATATCTTTGTGGTTTGTGTTTATTCTTTGTTTGGTGTAATACCAGAAGGTCACAGTAGGTGGCCTCGTGGTTAAATAGAGTCACAGGTAAGGGCTCAGCAGGTGTGCTGATTGAGGCGGAAACGTACAGTATTTGCCCGTCGTCGTGCTTTGCTACTGATCACTGCTTTGTGACAATTATATGAAGCCTTTGATGTACAAGTTAACTGTAAGTGTGCAACAGTAAATTTAATATTCAATACAATTTTATTTATATAGCGCCAATTCATAAAGCATTTTCATTTTCAAAGTCAAATTCAATCAGATTATACAGATTGGTCAAAAAATTTCCTATATAAAGGAACCCAGTTGATTGCATCAAAGTCTTGACAAGCAGCATTCACTCCTGGAGAAGCGTAGAGCCACAGAGACAGTCGTCTGCATTGTACATGGCTTTGCAGCAATCCCTCAACCTGAGCAAGCATGAAGCGAGAGTGGAAAGAAAAACTCCCCATTAACGTGAAGGAAAACCTCCAGCAGAACCAGAACCAGTATGAACGGTCATCTGCCTCAACCGACTGGAGAACGCAAGATCAATAAATGCTCTACAGTCATTGAAGTGTTCAGTCAGTGGATGTGTCGTCCTCATGGATCCACTAATTGCCAGTCAGCATCCCCCCAGTGGCTTAGGTTCATTTTGTTTTCTTTGATTAAGAACAAGTCACTATGGACACCATGGTCCTTAGTCCTGGTACTGGCAGCTTTGGCGCTGTGTGCAGGTGCCAAGTCCTGTTGGAAAATGGAATATGCATCTCCATGAAGTTGTTCAGCAGCAAGGAGCACGAAGGGCTCTGAAACTTCCTGGTAGACGGCTGTGTTGACCTCAGACAACTCAGTGGACCAACACCAGAAGATGACATGGCACCCCAAACCATCACTGACTCTGGAAACCTTACACTGGACCTCACACTAGTGGATTCTGTGCTTCTCTTCCTCCAGACTCAAACCTTGATTTCCAAAGGAAATGCAACATATACTTTCATCGTAGAACATAACTGTGGACCACACAGGTGCAGTCTAGTCCTTTCTGTCTTTAGCCCAGGCGAGACGCTGCTGACGCCGTCTCTTGTTGCAGAGTGGCTGAAACCACTTCTAGCAGACATCTGTCTGGTGTTTGTCTGGTGTTTCTGGAAGCACCAACTCCAGCTGTAGTCCAATCTTTGTGAATCTCTCCCACATTTTTAATGGGTTTTGTTTCACAATCCTCTCCAGGATGCAGTCATCCCTGTTGCTTCCTTTCACCTCTCTATTAATGTGCTTGGACACAGAGCTCTGTGTACAGCCAGCCTCTTTAGCAATGACCTTAGTGTCTTGCCCTCCTTGTACAAGGTGTCAAAGGTTGTCTTTTGGACAACTGTCAGGTCAGCAGTCTTCCCCATGATTGTGTCGCCTTCAGAACTAGACTGAGAGACCATTCAAAGGACTTTGCAAGTGTTTTAAGTTATTTAGTGGATTACAGTGGGGCACCAGGTGTCTTCAATATTGGACCTTTTCACAATATTAAAATTTCCTGAGATACTGCATTTGGGGTTTTCATTAGTTGGTAGTTACTTGTAATTATCAAAATTAAAATAAAAACTTGAAATATATCAGTCTGTGCATGATGAATTAATATAATATACAAGTTTTTGAATGGAATTACTGGGGGGGACGGGACCTTTTTTATCATATTCTAATAACATGTCCAGCATCTGTAGTTTCTGCCTCCTTCAGCTTGGACTACGAAATCACAGCGAGAAACAAAAATGGGGAATTTGCCAGACCGGTGACCGGGGGTCTGTTCTTCGTATGTCGCTAACTCAGTTAGCTGGATTTGATTGTTGACGATTTGGCATGATCTTGGATCGTTTGGTTCTTCGAAACTCATCTTGGACTTGTTGTCATAGCAACATGTGCGCCAGCTTGAACCTGCTTGAGAGCAGGCTTATTTCATGTAAACAGGATTAGATCACGGCTGTATAAATGGAGAAGATAGGGAAGTCTGTCCAGCCAGTGCACTTGGACCACCTAGTGGCAGAGGACGGAACAGAATTGTGGAACACCATTTTTTAATGTTTAATAAAAGACGAAACAAATAATGCTTAGTTCCTGTCATTTTATTTAAACAATTATTTATAAAGAAAAGCCAGCAAGTCATTTTTTTGTCTGCAATAAGAGATAGTTATGTAAAGTCAGCAATACTACTGTCAAACGGTGTATTAGAAGTTACTCTGAAGGTCCTTTTGAAGCAACTCGGTCTAATGCAATTTTTCTCTTTTTCACGTTGTGGAGTTCAATTTCTCTACTTAATTTGTGTTTTTTTTTTTCAGGTCAAAATACTAATTTTTTGTTGAAGAAGCCGTTTATATAGGAAACGGATGGCACCCTGTGTCATTTTGTAAAAAAAAAAGAAAAAAAAAAGGGTGAAACATGCCTCATGCAACAAAGGTAAAAATAACCTGTTTTTTTTCCCCCAGCCTTCTTATTGGTGGCTGTTATAAACAGACAAACACATCATTTAACAGTGGCTTTTTAAAAAGAGGAAGAAGTTGCTTTTTAAAATACAGTATAATAATTAAAGGCTACCATTTTGTGGAATATTCTTGTATTTCACTTTTTCCCCATGTTCTAGTGGGTCCCGTGGAGGCTCTGACATAAAAGAACAAAATAAATATGAAATTATTAAAATGCTAAAATACATACTGTAGAAAGTGATAGAAACATCTACCATGGACAGTATTTACGCATTAATTTGTCTATTTTTTGCCAGCCCTCTCTCCTGGCTTTAGCAGACTTTAAGGTGTTCCCTGTCGTTTTAATTAATGACTCAAATTCAGCATAACCTTTAATTAAAAGCTCTTGTTCTGCTTGAGAGAAAAACTGTGGGCGTTCTTTGGCCATGCTGAACAGCCAATAGCAGCGCTGCTGATCATTGTTTCTACTATCGACACATTTCCCCTTTTAAACAAACGCATGAACGCGCAGTTATCTCAGATAACTCAATCCAGCCATGCTAATCATAAACAACAGGTGTGTTTGAAGAACCCAATTAGCCGGATCATGATTAGCCGGATGAAATCATCTTGGATGTGTCATTTGATCTTGGATGTTTTAAGCAACGTACGAAGAACGGACCCCTGGAAGTCCATAACCTTTGTTTAGCAGTTCTGCAGCAAATACTGTGATGTAAATTGTTCACAAAACATAATAGAGAGAAAACTGAACAGCTTGAAAAACAAAACCCAAACCAAATAGATATCTACATATCTCCTGGACAGACACAGACTACAGTGCATTATCATTTTATGCAGAACATAAAAGAGATTAAAAAAAAAGTGGATTTTGCATATTTCTCCTTTAAGTCATTGATTTCACTCTCAAACAGAACTAGACTCTCTATAACATAAACAATGGTGCATAAACATAATATATGTAGTTTAATAAAGGACAAAGGCACTTAGTATTTGTTCTTACCCAGACAAACTAACAGTTTCTTTCCTGAGATCAATACACCACTGATGAGGCAGAAACGTTACATCTTTTCTAATAGAACCAACTCAGAATCAAAGCAGAATTTATGTTTAAATCCAAAACACAGCGGCAAAAATTACCTGAAAATATATGCAAACAACTATCAGACAGCACAACAGCAGCATTCAGCAGCAAACAAATTCAACACAGCTCCATCTTTAGGGCGTCACCCATCGTTAAGAAACCTGCAGCCCCACTTCTGCTCCACCACAACCGTATCGCAGTCGAGCAATTAGATGGTTTTATACAGTATTACAGTCATCTTCCAAAACACTTTTTTTTTTACCTATAAACAGAATTAGATTTCAAAACATAAATTTTTAAATACAATATTCATGTTTTTTACGAAATATATGTTTATTTTCAAGTTTTTAGAATATATAATACTTAGTTTCTCATGATTTGTTTTACAGTTATTTTTACATCTACCACAGAATAAGAGTCAGATTCCCGCCTCTAGATGTCACGAGAAGTTTGACCCCATTGATCATTTTAAAAATAAAAAGCCCTTAAGTTTGTCACAAAAGAAAAATGTATTATCCAAGGCTCTTCAGATTAACCCTTAAAGCCTGATACAGATAATTGTGAGGAAATTTCAAATTTTTTAAGAAAAAAAAATTTGTTTTTGATGCTTTAAAAAAAATAAAAGGTCAGGCGTTCAAATGATCGTTGCATGGTAATTGATACATAAGACCAAAAAATACATTTTTCTCATATTTTCTGCATTTTTTATAGGTTGTGTAAATTATATTCATTTCTAAATTGTAAATTGTTCAGAAAAATACTGACTTTAAAGGGTTACGAGAACTCCTCTAGATGACACTTGAAATATTTCTCTCATATGTGATGTTGGATTTCAAACTGAAAAGCCTCTAGAAAATCACACTACATTTATTTCTCTCCATATAAATCAAATGGTTTATTTTAAAGTATCGACTGGTTTCTCTTCCAGTTTAGGGTACGATCCCTCTGAATGCCACTAAAAAGCTTTACTCATGTTTGATGTGGAAATTCTGAATTAAAGCCTCTGGATAAACTCAGTATCGGTCATAAATGCCAGTTTTAGTGGAAATGTTCTTAAAAACACAAAAAGACGTTCCTTCTAGATCGTTTTACCAGAAACTAACTTCTACTTTCAATGAAAAGAAAAAAAAAAAAAAAAAAAAAATATATATATATATATATATATATATATATATATATATATATATAGATAGATAGATAGATAGATAGATAGATAGATAGATATAGATAGATAGATATATGCATTATAAAGATTAATTACTGACAGATTGTTTTCAAGCCTTAAATTCTGTAATTATGATGATTTTCCACTTACAGGTAGTGAAAACACAATTTACATTTAGGATTATAATAATACATCAGATCAATAAACATTTTTGATACAGTAATGTGGGCTTAATGAAAGTATGCTTAACACCTACCCAAAGGTTGCTGTTTTCAAAAGGTACCTTTAGTCTGATAAACTTCCCCCTAAACTTATTCTAATTTCTTCTATTCAACTGAAATGTATTTAATTCAACATAATATACAATTATATAATGGAATGCCATCAAATTCAGTTTACATCACCAATTGGTTTAAAAATAAAAGCTTAGTCGTCAAATGTGCCTGAAGCTTTGTGGCATCTAGAGGTGGTGCATTTTTATTTTTGAAAAAGTTGTGACATGTTTTCAGAGACCAATACCGTCCAAAACTTTTAACTGTGATGTAAATTTAAAATATCCTAACCTAACAAATTCAAGCGGTATCTCTGAGTTTATTTGTATCTTTAAACAATCTAAAGATGTTAATTTTTGTCATTTACCAGTGAGGGTTTGATATTTTTCAGAGGAATAATTTAATTCTGAAAGGAGGCAGTAAACAGTAATAGTAAGTAAAAAAGAGTTACTTTTGTGCAAAAAATAAATAAATAAAAATAGTTTGAGGACTGGCCTGGCTAAAGTAAAAGAACCAGCCTGGGGTTTGACACAAAAATCCAAAATGTTACAAACTGTTATATATGAGTATAAAACAAATATAACCTTACCTTAAATCATCTTTTTACTTTCTACCTTGTTGTACGCGATCTCTCCACACCTGGGCTCGGTTCTGTTGATTGACACCAGACAGACATGCGCCTTGTAGACCAATCAAAATGCAGGTGGCGCAAGGGAAGTGGGCTCCTCAACACAAGGGGGCGCTACACCCTACTGACTCCAAACGCATGGTTTCTGTTGTTTTTGCTTCTTTTTTAAAAAAATAAATAAATAAAAAATCACACTAAGATCTTGAAATAAATTCGGATATCAGGCAAGGTAACCTAGCAAAATTTGCACAATTGCCTTATTAAAAGCTTTCTCTTTTAAGAATTAAATAAATAAATAATACACACATATACTGCTCTTTCTATATTTTTATACATTATGTCTGTGCGCTGTGAGCGCTGAAACCGAAGTCAAATTCCTTGATTGGGCAGATAAATTTTTCATCTACATTGGAAGGTTTTCAGTCATACAGTAGGCCTACCATCTCAATCAGTTCTAAGTGCAAGACTTTGACCAGGCCACTCCAAAAAAAATTATTTATCTTTTAAGTCATTCACAAGTGGGTTTGCTGGTGTCTTGTTGCCCTGCTGAATAATCCATCTTGAGTTTAATCGATGACCAGCCATTATTCCTCAGAATTTTCTGAATTCGTTGTTTCATTGGATATGCTGAGTTGTTCATGTCCTG